>NW_024607232.1:0-20937 GCF_018296145.1 Oncorhynchus tshawytscha | reverse complement strand
AGACACCTATCATTGGTCGGTTGCAGGCGACCTAGAGCCGTCCTGACACTGAATTGATCACAGTGGGGACTGTAGGGGGGAGGGGCCAGGGTGACAGGGTTCTGTCACAGACCAGCTAGATCTACTGTCTCTATTACGTTATGACAGACCAGCTAGATCTACTGTCTGTACTATATTACGACAGACCAGCCAGATCTACTGTCTCTATTATATTACGACATACAGCTAGATCTACTGCCTCTACTATATTATGACAGACTGCCTAGATCTAATCAAATCAAATTTATTTATATAGCCCTTCGTACATCAGCTGATATCTCAAAGTGCTGTACAGAAACCCAGCCTAAAACCCCAAACAGCAAGCAATGCAGGTGTAGAAGCACGGTGGCTAGGAAAAACTCCCTAGAAAGGCCAAAACCTAGGAAGAAACCTAGAGAGGAACCAGGCTATGTGGGGTGGCCAGTCCTCTTCTGGCTGTGCCGGGTAGAGATTATAACAGAACATGGCCAGGATGTTCAAATGTTCATAAATGACCAGCATGGTCGAATAATAATAAGTTGAAACTGGAGCAGCAGCACAGTCAGGTGGACTGGGGACAGCAAGGAGTCATCATGTCAGGTATTCCTGGGGCATGGTCCTAGGGCTCAGGTCTGGAGCAGCAGCATGGCCAGGTGGACTGGGGACAGCAAGGAGTCATCATGTCAGGTAGTCCTGGGGCATGGTCCTAGGGCTCAGGTCCTCCGAGAGAGAGAAAGAAAGAGAGAAGGAGAGAATTAGAGAACGCAAACTTAGATTCACACAGGACACTGAATAGGACAGGAGAAGTACTCCAGATATAACAAACTGACCCTAGCCCCCCGACACATAAACTACTGCAGCATAAATACTGGAGGCTGAGACAGGAGGGGTCAGGAGACACTGTGGCCCCATCTGAGGACACCCCCGGACAGGGCCAAACAGGAAGGATATAACCCCACCCACTTTGCCAAAGCACAGCCCCCACACCACTAGAGGGATATCTCAACCACCAACTTACCATCCTGAGACAAGGCTAGCCCACAAAGAGACAAGGAGTATAGCCCACAAAGATCTCCGCCACGGCACAACCCAAGGGGGGGGCGCCAACCCAGACAGGATGACCACAACAGTGAATCAACCCACTCAGGTGACGCACCCCCTCCAGGGACGGCATGAGAGAGCCCCAGTAAGCCAGTGACTCAGCCCCTGTAATAGGGTTAGAGGCAGAGAATCCCAGTGGAAAGAGGGGAACCGGCCAGGCAGAGACAGCAAGGGCGGTTCGTTGCTCCAGAGCCTTTCCGTTCACCTTCCCACTCCTGGGCCAGACTACACTCAATCATATGACCCACTGAAGGGATGAGTCTTCAGTAAAGACTTAAAGGTTGAGACCAAGTTTGCGTCTCTGACATGGGTAGGCAGACCGTTCCATAAAAATGGAGCTCTATAGGAGAAAGCCCTGCCTCCAGCTGTTTGCTTAGAAATTCTAGGGACAATTAGGAGGCCTGCGTCTTGTGACCGTAGCGTACGTGTAGGTATGTACGGCAGGACCAAATCAGAGAGATAGGTAGGAGCAAGCCCATGTAATGCTTTGTAGGTTAGCAGTAAAACCTTGAAATCAGGTCTTGCTTTGACAGGAAGCCAGTGTAGAGAGGCTAGCACTGGAGTAATATGATCAATTTTTTGGGGGTTCTAGTCAGGATTCTAGCAGCCGTATTTAGCACTAACTGAAGATTATTCAGTGCTTTATCTGGGTAGCCGGAAAGTAGAGCATTGCAGTAGTCTAACCTAGAAGTGACAAAAGCATGGATACATTTTTCTGCATCAGTTTTGGACAGAAAGTTTCTGATTTTTGCAATGTTACGTAGATGGAAAAAAGCTGTCCTTGAAATGGTCTTGATATGTTCTTCAAAAGAGAGATCAGGGTGCAGAGTAACGCCGAGGTCCTTCACAGTTTTATTTGAGACGACTGTACAACCATTAAGATTAATTGTCAGATTCAACAGAAGATCTCTTTGTTTCTTGGGACCTAGAACAAGCATCTCTGTTTTTTCCGAGTTTAATAGTAGAAAGTTTGCAGCCATCCACTTCCTTATGTCTGAAACACATGCTTCTAGCGAGGGCAATTTTGGGGCTTCACCATGTTTCATTGAAATGTACAGCTGTGTGTCATCTGCATAGCAGTGAAAGTTAACATTATGTTTTCGAATAACATCCCCAAGAGGTAAAATATATAGTGAAAACAATAGTGGTCCTAAAACGGAACCTTGAGGAACACCGAAATTTACAGTTGATTTGTCAGAGGACAAACCATTCACAGAGACAAACTGATATCTTTCCGACAGATAAGATCTAAACCAGGCCAGAACATGTCCGTGTAGACCAATTTGGGTTTCCAATCTCTCCAAAAGAATGTGGTGATCGATGGTATCAAAAGCAGCACTAAGGTCTTGGAGCACGAGGACAGATGCAGAGCCTCGGTCCGATGCCATTAAAATGTCATTTACCACCTTCACAAGTGCTGTCTCAGTGCTATGATGGGGTCTAAAACCAGACTGAAGCATTCCGTATACATTGTTTGTCTTCAGGAAGGCAGTGAGTTGCTGCGCAACAGCCTTCTCAAACAATTTTGAGAGGAATGGAAGATTCGATATAGGCCGATAGTTTTACTACTGTCTCTAACATATTGTGACAGACCAGCAAGACCTAATGTCCCTATAATATTATGAGAGACCAGCTAGATCTACTGTCTCTACAATATTATGACTGACCAGCTAGATCTACTATCTCTATTACATTATGACAGACCAGCTAGAGCTACTGTCTCTATTATATTATCACAAACCAGCTAGATCTACTGTCTCTTCTACATTATGACAGACCAGCTAGATCTACTGTCTCTATTATATTAGCACAGACCAGCTAGATCGACTGTATCTATTATATTATGACAGACCAGCTAGATCTACTGTCTCTATTGTATTAGAACAGACCAGCTAGATCTACCGTCTCTACTATATTATGACAGACCAGTTAGATATACTGTCTCTTCTACATTATGACAGACCAGCTAGAGCTACTGTCTCTATTATATTATCACAAACCAGCTAGATCTACTGTCTCTATTATATTATCACAAACCAGCTAGATCTACTGTCTCTTCTACATTATGACAGACCAGCTAGATCTACTGTCTCTATTATATTAGCACAGACCAGCTAGATCGACTGTATCTATTATATTATGACAGACCAGCTAGATCTACTGTCTCTTCTATATTATGACAGACCAGCTAGATCTACTGTCTCTATTATATTATGACAGACCAGCTAGATCTACTGTCTCTTCTACATTATGACAGACCAGCTAGATCTACTGACTTTATTATATTTTGACAGACCAGCTAGATCTACTGTCTCTACTATATTATGACAGACCAGCTAGACCTAATGTCCCTATTATATTATGACAGACCAGCTAGATCTACTGTATCTATTATATTATGACAGACCAGCTAGATCTACTGTATCTATTATATTATGACAGACCAGCTAGATCTACTGTCTCTATTATATTATCACAGACCAGCTAGATCTACTGTATCTATTGTATTATGACAGACCATCTAGATCTACTGTCTCTATTATATTATGACAGACCAGGTAGATCTACTGTCTCTATTATATTATGACAGACCAGCTAGATCTACTGTCTCTACTATATTATGACAGACCAGCTAGACCTAATGTCCCTATTATATTATGACAGAACAGCTAGATCTACTGTATCTATTATATTATAACAGACCAGCTAGATCTACTGTCTCTATTATATTATGACAGACCAGCTAGATCTACTGTATCTACTATATTATGACAGACCAGCTAAATCTACTGTCTCTATTATATTATGACAGACCAGCTTGATCTACTGACTCTATTATATTATGACAGACCAGATAGATCTACTGTCTCTATTATATTATGACAGACCAGCTAGACCTACTGTATCTACTATATTATGACAGACCAGCTAAATCTACTGTCTCTATTATATTATGACAGACCAGCTAGATCTACTAACTCTATTATATTATGACAGACCAGCTAGATCTACTGTCTCTATTATATTATGACAGACCAGCTAGACCTAATGTCCCTATTATATTATGACAGACCAGCTAGATCTACTGTATCTACTATATTATGACAGACCATCTAAATCTACTGTCTCTATTATATTATGACAGACCAGCTAGATCCACTGACTTTATTATATTATGACAGACCAGCTAGATCTACTGTCTCTACTATATTATGACAGACCAGCTAGACCTAATGTCCCTATTATATTATGACAGACCAGCTAGATCTACTGTATCTACTATATTATGACAGACCAGCTAGATCTACTGTCTCTATTATATTATGACAGACCAGCAAGATCCACTGTCTCTACTATATTATGACAGACCAGCTAGATCTACTGTTTCTAATACATTATGACAGACCAGCTAGATCTACTGTCTCTACTATATTATGACAGACCAGCAAGACCTAATGTCCCTATTATATTATGACAGACCTGCTAGATCTACTGTATCTATTATATTATGACAGACCAGCTAGATCTACCGTATCTATTATATTATGACAGACCAGCTAGATCTACTGACTCTATTATATTATGACAGACCAGCTAGATCTACTGTCTCTACTACATTATGACAGACCAGCTAGATCTACTGTCTCTATTATATTATCACAGACCAGCTAAATCTACTGTCTCTATTATATTATGACAGACCAGCTAGATCTACTGACTTTATTATATTATGACAGACCAGCTAGATCTACTGTCTCTATTATATTATGACAGACCAGCTAGACCTAATGTCCCTATTATATTATGACAGACCAGCTAGATCTACTGTATCTATTATATTATGACAGACCAGCTAGATCTACTGTATCTATTATATTATGACAGACCAGCTAGATCTACTATCTCTATTATATTTTGACAGACCAGATAGATCTACTGTCTCTATTATATTATGACAGACCAGCAAGATCGACTGTCTCTACTATATTATGACAGACCAGCTAGATCTACTGTTTCTAATACATTATGACAGACCAGCTAGATCTACTGTCTCTACTATATTATGACAGACCAGCAAGACCTAATGTCCCTATTATATTATGACAGACCTACTAGATCTACTGTATCTACTATATTATGACAGACCAGCTAGATCTACTGACTCTGTTATATTATGACAGACAGGGTAGATCTACTGTCTCTACTATATTATGACAGACCAGCTAGATCTACTGTCTCTATTATATTATGACAGACCAGCTAGATCTACTGACTCTATTATATTATGACAGACCAGATAGATCTACTGTATCTATTATATTATGACAGACCAGATAGATCTACTGTCTCTACTATATTATGACAGACCAGCTAGATCTACTGTCTTTCTAATACCATTATGACAGACCAGCTAGATCTACTGTCTCTACTATATTATGACAGACCAGCTAGATCTACTTTCTCTATTATATTATCACAGACAAGCTAGATCTACTGTCTCTATTATATTATGACAGACCAGATAGATCTACTCACCCTATTATATTATGACACACCAGCTAGATCTACTGTATCTACTATATTATGACAGACCAGCTAGATCTACTGTTTCTAATACATTATGACAGACCAGCTAGATCTACTGTCTCTACTATATTATGACAAACCTGCTAGATCTACTGCCTCTATTATATTATGACAGACCAGCTAGATCTACTGTATCTATTATATTATGACAGACCAGCTAGATCTACTGTCTCTACTTTATTATGACAGACCAGCAAGACCTAATGTCCCTATTATATTATGACAGACCAGCTAAATCTACTGTCTCTTCTACATAATGACAGACCAGCTAGATCTACTGTCTCTATTATATTATCACAGACCAGCTAGATCTACTGTATCTATTATATTATGACAGACCAGCTAGATCTACTGTCTCTATTATAATATGACAGACCAGCTAGATCTACTGTATCTACTATATTATGACAGACCAGCTAAATCTACTGTCTCTATTATATTATGACAGACATGCTAGATCTACTGGCTCTATTATGACAGACCAGCTAGATCTACTGTCTCTACTATATTATGACAGACCAGCAAGACCTAATGTCCTATTATATTATGACAGACCAGCTAGATCTACTGTATCTACTATATTATGACAGACCAGCTAAATCTACTGTCTCTATTATATTATGACAGACCAGCTAGATCTACTATCTCTATTATATGATGACAGACCAGCTAGATCTACTGTCTTTATTATATTATGACAGACCAGCAAGATCTACTGTATCTATTATTTTATGACAGACCAGCTAGATCTACTGACTCTACTACATTATGACAGACCAGCTAGATCTACTGTCTCTATTATATTATCACAGACCAGCTAAATCTACTGTCTCTATTATATTATGACAGACCAGCTAGAACTACTGACTTTATTATATTATGACAGACCAGCTAGATCTACTGTCTCTACTATATTATGACAGACCAGCTAGACCTAATGTCCCTATTATATTATGACAGACCAGCTAGATCTACTGTATCTATTATATTATGACAGACCAGCTAGATCTACTGTATCTATTATATTATGACAGACCAGCTAGATCTACTGTCTCTATTATATTATGACAGACCAGCTAGATCTACTGTCTCTATTATATTATGACAGACCAGCAAGATCGACTGTCTCTACTATATTATGACAGACCAGCTAGATCTACTGTTTCTAATACATTATGACAGACCAGCTAGATCTACTGTCTCTACTATATTATGACAGACCAGCAAGACCTAATGTCCCTATTATATTATGACAGACCAGCTAGATCTACTGTCTCTATTATATTATGACAGACCAGCTAGATCTACTGTCTCTATTATATTATGACAGACCAGCTAGATCTACTGTCTCTATTATATTATGACAGACCAGCAAGATCTACTGTCTCTACTATATTATGACAGACCAGCTAGATCTACTGTTTCTAATACATTATGACAGACCAGCAAGATCGACTCTCTACTATATTATGACAGACCAGCTAGATCTACTGTCTCTATTATATTATCACAGACCAGCTAGATCTACTGTCTCTATTATATTATGACAGACCAGATAGATCTACTGTCCCTATTATATTATGACACACCAGCTAGATCTACTGTATCTATTATATTATGACAGACCAGCTAGATCTACTGTTTCTAATACATTATGACAGACCAGCTAGATCTACTGTCTCTACTATATTATGACAAACCTGCTAGATCTACTGCCTCTATTATATTATGACAGACCAGCTAGATCTACTGTATCTATTATATTATGTCAGACCAGCTAGATCTACTGTCTCTACTTTATTATGACAGACCAGCAAGACCTAATGTCCCTATTATATTATGACAGACCAGCTAAATATACTGTCTCTTCTACATAATGACAGACCAGCTAGATCTACTGTCTCTATTATATTATGACAGACCAGCTAAATCTACTGTCTCTATTATATTATGACAGACCAGCTAGATCTACTGTCTCTATTATATTATGACAGACCAGCTAGATCTACTGTATCTACTATATTATGACAGACCAGCTAAATCTACTGTCTCTATTATATTATGACAGACCAGCTAGATCTACTGACTCTATTATATTATGACAGACCAGCTAGATCTACTGTATCTACTATATTATGACAGACCAGCTAAATCTACTGTCTCTATTATATTATGACAGACCAGCTAGATCTACTGTCTCTATTATATTATGACAGACCAGCTAGATCTACTGTCTCTTCTACATTATGACAGACCAACTAGATCTACTGTATCTATTATATTATGACAGACCAGCTAGATCTACTGTCTCTTCTATATTATGACAGACCAGCTCGATCTACTGTTTCTAATACATTATGACAGACCAGCTAGATCTTCTTTCTCTACTATATTATGACAGACCAGCAAGACCTATTGTCCCTATTATATTATGACAGACCTGCTAGATTTACTGTATCTATTATATTATGACACACCAGCTAGATCTACTGTATCTACTATATTATGCGAGACCAGCTAGATCTACTGACTCTATTATATTATGACAGACAGGCTAGATCTACTGTCTCTATTATAATATGACAGACCAGCTAGATCTACTGTCTTTATTATATTATGACAGACCAGCAAGATCTACTGTATCTATTATTTATGACAGACCAGCTAGATCTACTGACTCTACTACATTATGACAGACCAGCTAGATCTACTGTCTCTATTATATTATCACAGACCAGCTAAATCTACTGTCTCTATTATATTATGACAGACCAGCTAGATCTACTGTATCTATTATATTATGACAGACCAGCTAGATCTACTGTCTCTACTATATTATGACAGACCAGCAAGACCTAATGTCCCTATTATATTATGACAGACCTGCTAGATCTACTGTATCTATTATATTATGACAGACCAGCTAGATCTACTGTATCTATTATATTATGACAGACCAGCTAGATCTACTCTTTCTATTATATTATGACAGACCAGCTAGATCTACTGTATCTATTATTTTGTCAGACCAGCTAGATCTACTGTCTCTACTATATTATGACAGACCAGCTAGATCTACTGTTTCTAATACATTATGACAGACCAGCTAGATCTACAGTCTCTACTATATTATGATCGACCAGCTAGATCTATTGTCCCTATTATATTATGACAGACCTGCTAGATCTACTATATCTATTGTATTATGACAGACCAGCTAGATCTACTGTATCTATTATATTATGATAGACCAGCTAGATCTACTGTATCTATTATATTATGACAGACCAGCTAGATCTACTGTATCTATTATATTATGACAGACCAGCTAGATCTACTGTCTCTATTATATTATGACAGACCAGCTAGATCTACTGTATCTATTATTTTATGTCAGACCAGCTAGATCTACTGTCTCTACTATATTATGACAGACCAGCTAGATCTACTGTTTCTAATACATTATGACAGACCAGCTAGATCTACAGTCTCTACTATATTATGATCGACCAGCTAGATCTAATGTCTCTATTATATTATGACAGACCAGCTAGATCTACTGTCTCTATTATATTATGACAGACCAGCTAGATCTACTGTATCTATTATATTATGACAGACCAGCTAGATCTACTGTATCTATTATATTATGACAGACCAGCTAGATCTACTGTCTCTACTATATTATGACAGACCAGCTAGATCTACTGTCTCTATTATATTATGACAGACCAGCTAGATCTACTGTATCTATTATATTATGACAGACCAGCTAGATCTACTGTTTCTAATACATTATGACAGACCAGCTAGATCTACTGTCTCTACTATATTATGAGAGACCAGCTAGATCTACTGTCCTCTATTATATTATGACAGACCAGCTAGATCTACTGTCTCTATTATATTATGACAGACCAGATAGATCTACTGTATCTATTATATTATGACAGACCAGATAGATCTACTGTCTCTACTATATTATGACAGACCAGCTAGATCTACTCTTTCTAATACATTATGACAGACCAGCTAGATCTACTGTCTCTACTATATTATGATAGACCAGCTAGATCTACTGTCTCTATTATATTATCACAGACAAGCTAGATCTACTGTCTCTATTATATCATCACAGACAAGCTAGATCTACTGTCTCTATTATATTATGACACACCAGCTAGATCTACTGTATCTATTATATTATGACAGACCAGCTAGATCTACTGTTTCTAATACATTATGACAGACCAGCTAGATCTACTGTCTCTACTATATTATGACAAACCTGCTAGATCTACTGCCTCTATTATATTATGACAGACCAGCTAGATCTACTGTATCTATTATATTATGACAGACCAGCTAGATCTACTGTCTCTATTATATTATGACAGACCAGCTAGATCTACTGTCTCTACTATATTATGACAAACCTGCTAGATCTACTGCCTCTATTATATTATGACAGACCAGCTAGATCTACTGTCTGTACTATATTATGACATACCAGCAAGACCTAATGTCCCTATTATATTATGACAGACCAGCTAGATCTACTGTCTCTATTATATTATGACAGACCAGCTAGATCTACTGTATCTATTATATTATGACAGACCAGCTAGATCTACTGTCTCTATTATATTATGACAGACCAGCTAGATCTACTGTCTCTACTATATTATGACAGACCAGCTAAATCTACTGTCTCTATTATATTATGACAGACCAGCTAGATCTACTGACTCTATTATATTATGACAGACCAGCTAGATCTACTGTCTCTACTATATTATGACAGACCAGCTAGACCTACTGTCCCTATTATATTATGACAGACCAGCTAGATCTACTGTATCGACTATATTATGACAGACCAGCTAAATCTACTGTCTCTATTATATTATGACAGACCAGCTAGATCTACTGTCTCTACTATAGTATGACAGACCAGCAAGACCTAATGTCCCTATTATATTATGACAGACCAGCTAGATCTACTGTATCTATTATATTATGACAGACCAGCTAGATCTACTGACTCTACTATATTATGACAGACCAGCTAGATCTACTGTCTCTACTATATTATGACAGACCAGCTAGATCTACTGTATCTATTATATTATGACAGACCAGCTAGATCTACTGACTCTATTATATTATGACAGACCAGCTAGATCTACTGTATCTATTATATTATGACAGACCAGCTAGATCTACTGTCTCTATTATATTATGACAGACCAGCTAGATCTACTGTCTCTATTATATTATGACAGACCAGCTAGATCTACTGTATCTATTATATTATGACAGACCAGCTAGATCTACTGTCTCTACTATATTATGACAGACCAGCTAGACCTACTGTCCCTATTATATTATGACAGACCTAGCTAGATCTACTGTATCTATTATATTATGACAGATCAGCTAGATCTACTGACTCTATTATATTATGACAGACCAGCTAGATCTACTGTCTCTACTATATTATGACAGACCAGCTAGATCTACTGTATCTATTATATTATGACAGACCAGCTAGATCTACTGACTCTATTATATTATGACAGACCAGCTAGATCTACTGTATCTATTATATTATGACAGACCAGATAGATCTACTGTCTCTACTATATTATGACAGACCAGCTAGATCTACTGTTTCTAATACATTATGACAGACCAGCTAGATCTACTGTATCTATTTTATTATGACAGACCAGATAGATCTACTGTCTCTATTATATTATGACAGACCTACTAGATCTACTGTATCTACTATATTATGACAGACCAGCTAAATCTACTGTCTCTATTATATTATGACAGACCAGCTAGATCTACTGTCTCTATTATATTATGACAGACAGGCTAGATCTACTGTCTCTATTATATTATGACAGACCAGCTAGATCTACTGTCTTTATTATATTATGACAGACCAGCAAGATCTACTGTATCTATTATTTTATGACAGACCAGCTAGATCTACTGACTCTACTATATTATGACAGACCAGCTAGATCTACTGTCTCTATTATATTATCACAGACCAGCTAAATCTACTGTCTCTATTATATTATGACAGACCAGCTAGATCTACTGGCTCTATTATATTTTGACAGACCATCTAGATCTACTGTCTCTACTATATTATGACAGACCAGCAAGACCTAATGTCCCTATTATATTATGACAGACCTGCTAGATCTACTGTATCTATTATATTATGACAGACCAGCTAGATCTACTGTATCTATTATATTATGACAGACCAGCTAGATCTACTGTTTCTATTATATTATGACAGACCAGCTAGATCTACTGTCTCTACTATATTATGACAGACCAGCAAGACCTAATGTCCCTATTATATTATGACAGACCTGCTAGATCTACTGTATCTATTATATTATGACAGACCAGCTAGATCTACTGACTCTATTATATTATGACAGACAGGGTAGATCTACTGTCTCTACTATATTATGACAGACCAGCTAGATCTACTGTATCTATTCTATTATGACAGACCAGCTAGATCTACTGAATCTATTATATTATGACAGACCAGATAGATCTACTGTATCTATTATATTATGACAGACCAGATAGATCTACTGTCTCTACTATATTATGACAGACCAGCTAGATCTACTCTTTCTAATACATTATGACAGACCAGCTAGATCTACTGTCTCTACTATATTATGACAGACCAGCTAGATCTACTTTCTCTATTATATTATCACAGACAAGCTAGATCTACTGTCTCTATTATATCATGACAGACCATATAGATCTACTGTCCCTATTATATTATGACACACCAGCTAGATCTACTGTATCTATTATATTATGACAGACCAGCTAGATCTACTGTTTCTAATACATTGTGACAGACCAGCTAGATCTACTGTCTCTACTATATTATGACAAACCTGCTAGATCTACTGCCTCTATTATATTATGAAGACCAGCTAGATCTACTGTATCTATTATATTATGACAGACCAGCTAGATCTACTGTTTCTATTATATTATGACAGACCAGCTAGATCTACTGTCTCTACTATATTATGACAAACCTGCTAGATCTACTGCCTCTATTATATTATGACAGACCAGCTAGATCTACTGTCTCTACTATATTATGACATACCAGCAAGACCTAATGTCCCTATTATATTATGACAGACCAGCTAAATCTACTGTCTCTTCTACATAATGACAGACCAGCTAGATCTACTGTCTCTATTATATTATCACAGACCAGCTAGATCTACTGTATCTATTATATTATGACAGACCAGCTAGATCTACTGTCTCTATTATATTATGACAGACCAGCTAGATCTACAGTCTCTACTATATTATGACAGACCAGCTAAATCTACTGCCTCTATTATATTGTGACAGACCAGCTAGATCTACTGACTCTACTATATTATGACAGACCAGCTAGATCTACTGTCTCTACTATATTATGACAGACCAGCTAGACCTAATGTCCCTATTATATTATGACAGACCAGCTAGATCTACTGTATCTACTATATTAGGACAGACCAGCTAAATCTACTGTCTCTATTATATTATGACAGACCAGCTAGATCTACTGTCTCTACTATATTATGACAGACCAGCAAGACCTAATGTCCCTATTATATTATGACAGACCTACTAGATCTACTGTATCTACTATATTATGACAGACCAGCTAGATCTACTGACTCTATTATATTATGACAGACCAGCTAGATCTACTGTCTCTACTATATTATGACAGACCAGCTAGATCTACTGTATCTATTATATTATGACAGACCAGCTAGATCTACTGACTCTATTATATTATGACAGACCAGATAGATCTACTGTATCTATTATATTATGACAGACCAGCTAGATCTACTGTCTCTACTATATTATGACAGACCAGCTAGATCTACTCTTTCTAATACATTATGACAGACCAGCTAGATCTACTGTCTCTACTATATTATGACAGACCAGCTAGATCTACTTTCTCTATTATATTATCACAGACAAGCTAGATCTACTGTCTCTATTATATCATGACAGACCAGATAGATCTACTGTCCCTATTATATTATGACAGACCAGCTAGATCTACTGTATCTATTATATTATGACAGACCAGCTAGATCTACTGTTTCTAATATATTATGACAGACCAGCTAGATCTACTGTCTCTATTATATTATGACAGACCAGCTAGATCTACTGTCTATTATATTATGACAGACCAGCTAGATCTACTGTATCTATTATATTATGACAGACCAGCTAGATCTACTGTTTCTATTATATTATGACAGACCAGCTAGATCTACTGTCTCTACTATATTATGACAGACCAGCTAGATCTACTGTTCTATTATATTATGACAGACCAGCTAGATCTACTGTCTCTATTATATTATGACAGACCAGCTAGATCTACTGTCTCTATTATATTATGACAGACCAGCTAGATCTACTGTATCTATTATATTATGACAGACCAGCTAGATCTACTGTCTCTATTATATTATGACAGACCAGCTAGATCTACTGTCTCTATTATATTATGACAGACCAGCTAGATCTACTGTCTCTATTATATTATGACAGACCAGCTAGATCTACTGTATCTATTATATTATGACAGACCAGCTAGATCTACTGTCTCTATTATATTATGACAGACCAGCTAGATCTACTGTCTCTATTATATTATGACAGACCAGCTAGATCTACTGTCTCTATTATATTATGACAGACCAGCTAGATCTACTGTCTCTATTATATTATGACAGACCAGCTAGATCTACTGTCTCTACTATATTATGACAGACCAGCTAGATCTACTGTCTCTATTATATTATGACAGACCAGCTAGATCTACTGTCTCTACTTTATTATGACAGACCAGCAAGACCTAATGTCCCTATTATATTATGACAGACCAGCTAAATCTACTGTCTCTTCTATATTATGACAGACCAGCTAGATCTACTGTCTCTATTATATTATCACAGACCAGCTAGATCTACTGTATCTATTATATTATGACAGACCAGCTAGATCTACTGTCTCTATTATATTATGACAGACCAGCTAGATCTACTGTATCTACTATATTATGACAGACCAGCTAGATCTACTGTCTCTATTATATTATGACAGACCAGCAAGACCTAATGTCCCTATTATATTATGACAGACCAGCTAGATCTACTGTCTCTATTATATTATGACAGACCAGCTAGATCTAGAGTCTCTATTATATCATGACATGACAGACCAGCGAGATCTACTGTCCCTATTATATTATGACAGACCAGCTAGATCTACTGTTTCTATTATATTATGACAGACCAGCTAGATCTACTGTATCTATTATATTATGACAGATCAGCTAGATCTACTGTATCTACTATATTATGACAGACCAGCTAGATCTACTGTTTCTAATACATTATGACAGACCAGCTAGATCTACTGTATCTATTATATTTTGACAGACCAGCTAGATCTACTGTCTCTACTATATTATGACAGACCAGCTAGATCTAATGCCTCTATTTTATTATGACAGACCAGCTAGATCTACTGTATCTATTATATTATGACAGACCAGCTAGATCTACTGTCTCTACTATATTATGACAGACCAGGCTAGATCTACTGTCTCTATTATATTATGACAGACCAGCTAGATCTACTGTCTTTATTATATTTTGACAGACCAGCTAGATCTACTGTATCTATTATATTATGACAGACCGGCTAGATCTACTGACTCTATTATATTATGACAGACCAGCTAGATCTACTGTCTCTATTATATTATCACAGACCAGCTAGATCTACTGTATCTATTATATTATGACAGACCAGCTAGATCTACTGTATCTATTATATTATGACAGACCAGCTAGATCTACTGTCTCTATTATATTTTGACAGACCAGCTAGATCTACTGTCTCTATTATATTATGACAGACCAGCAAGATCTACTGTCTCTACTATATTATGACAGACCAGCTAGATCTACTGTTTCTAATACATTATGACAGACCAGCTAGATCTACTGTCTCTACTATATTATGACAGACCAGCAAGACCTAATGTCCCTATTATATTATGACAGACCAGCTAGATCTACTGTCTCTATTATATTATGACAGACCAGATAGATCTACTGTCCCTATTATATTATGACACACCAGCTAGATCTACTGTATCTATTATATTATGACAGACCAGCTAGATCTACTGTTTCTGATACATTATGACAGACCAGCTAGATCTACTGTCTCTACTATATTATGACAAACCTGCTAGATCTACTGCCTCTATTATATTATGACAGACCAGCTAGATCTACTGTATCTATTATATTATGACAGACCAGCTAGATCTACTGTTTCTAATACATTATGACAGACCAGCTAGATCTACTGTCTCTACTATATTATGACAAACCTGCTAGATCTACTGCCTCTATTATATTATGACAGACCAGCTAGATCTACTGTCTCTACTATATTGTGAAAGACCAGCAAGACCTAATGTCCCTATTATATTATGACAGACCAGCTAAATCTACTGTCTCTTCTATATTATGACAGACCAGCTAGATCTACTGTCTCTATTATATTATCACAGACCAGCTAGATCTACTGTATCTATTATATTATGACAGACCAGCTAGATCTACTGTCTCTATTATAATATGACAGACCAGCTAGATCTACTGTATCTACTATATTATGACAGACCAGCTAAATCTACTGTCTCTATTATATTATGACAGACCAGCTAGATCTACTGGCTCTATTATATTTTGACAGACCATCTAGATCTACTGTCTCTACTATATTATGACAGACCAGCTGGACCTAATGTCCCTATTATATTATGACAGACCAGCTAGATCTACTGTATCTACTATATTATGACAGACCAGCTAAATCTACTGTCTCTATTATATTATGACAGACCAGCTAGATCTACTGTCTCTACTATATTATGACAGACCAGCAAGACCTAATGTCCCTATTATATTATGACAGACCAGCTAGATCTACTGTCTTTATTATATTATGACAGACCAGCAAGATCTACTGTATCTATTATATTATGACAGACCAGCTAGATCTACTGTCTCTACTATATTATGACAGACCAGCTAGATCTACTGTCTCTATTATATTATCACAGACCAGCTAGATCTACTGTCTCTATTATATTATGACAGACCAGCTAGATCTACTGACTTTATTATATTATGACAGACCAGCTAGATCTACTGTCTCTACTATATTATGACAGACCAGCTAGATCTACTGTCTCTATTATATTATGACAGACCAGCTAGATCTACTGTATCTATTATATTATGACAGACCAGCTAGATCTACTGTATCTATTATATTATGACAGACCAGCTAGATCTACTGTCTCTATTATATTATGACAGACCAGCTAGATCTACTGTCTCTACTATATTATGACAGACCAGCAAGACCTAATGTCCCTATTATATTATGACAGACCAGCTAGATCTACTGTATCTACTATATTATGACAGACCAGCTAGATCTACTGTCTCTATTATATTATGACAGACCAGCTAGATCTACTGTCTCTACTATATTATGACAGACCAGCTAGATCTACTGTATCTATTATATTATGACAGACCAGCTAGATCTACTGACTCTATTATATTATGACAGACCAGATAGATCTACTGTATCTATTATATTATGACAGACCAGATAGATCTACTGTCTCTACTATATTATGACAGACCAGCTAGATCTACTGTTTCTAATATATTATGACAGACCAGCTAGATCTACTGTCTCTACTATATTATGACAGACCAGCTAGATCTACTGTCTCTATTATATTATCACAGACAAGCTAGATCTACTGTCTCTATTATATCATGACAGACCATATAGATCTACTGTCCCTATTATATTATGACAGACCAGCTAGATCTACTGTATCTATTATATTATGACAGACCAGCTAGATCTACTGTTTCTAATATATTATGACAGACCAGCTAGATCTACTGTCTCTACTATATTATGACAAACCTGCTAGATCTACTGCCTCTATTATATTATGACAGACCAGCTAGATCTACTGTATCTATTATATTATGACAGACCAGCTAGATCTACTGTTTCTAATACATTATGACAGACCAGCTAGATCTACTGTCTCTACTATATTATGACAAACCAGCTAGATCTACTGCCTCTATTATATTATGACAGACCAGCTAGATCTACTGTCTCTACTATATTATGACAGACCAGCTAAGACCTAATGTCCCTATTATATTATGACAGACCAGCTAAATCTACTGTCTCTTCTATATTATGACAGACCAGCTAGATCTACTGTCTCTATTATATTATGACAGACCAGCTAGATCTACTGTCCTATTATATTATGACAGACCAGCTAGATCTACTGTCTCTATTATATTATGACAGACCAGCTAGATCTACTGTCTCTATTATATTATGACAGACCAGCTAGATCTACTGTCTCTATTATATTATGACAGACCAGCTAGATCTACTGTATCTATTATATTATGACAGACCAGCTAGATCTACTGTCTCTACTATATTATGACAGACCAGCTAGACCTAATGTCCCTATTATATTATGACAGACCAGCTAGATCTACTGTATCTACTATATTATGACAGACCAGCTAAATCTACTGTCTCTATTATATTATGACAGACCAGCTAGATCTACTGTCTCTACTATATTATGACAGACCAGCAAGACCTAATGTCCCTATTATATTATGACAGACCTACTAGATCTACTGTATCTACTATATTATGACAGACCAGCTAGATCTACTGACTCTATTATATTATGACAGACCAGCTAGATCTACTGTCTCTACTATATTATGACAGACCAGCTAGATCTACTGTATCTATTATATTATGACAGACCAGCTAGATCTACTGACTCTATTATATTATGACAGACCAGATAGATCTACTGTATCTATTATATTATGACAGACCAGATAGATCGACTGTCTCTACTATATTATGACAGACCAGCTAGATCTACTGTTTCTAATACATTATGACAGACCAGCTAGATCTACTGTCTCTACTTTATTATGACAGACCAGCAAGACCTAATGTCCCTATTATCTTATGACAGACAAGCTAGATCTACTGTCTCTATTATATAATGACAGACCAGATAGATCTACTGTCCCTATTATATTATGACACACCAGCTAGATCTACTGTATCTATTATATTATGACAGACCAGCTAGATCTACTGTTTCTAATACATTATGACAGACCAGCTAGATCTACTGTCTCTACTATATTATGACAAACCTGCTAGATCTACTGCCTCTATTATATTATGACAGACCAGCTAGATCTACTGTCTCTATTATATTATGACAGACCAGCTAGATCTACTGTATCTATTATATTATGACAGACCAGCTAGATCTACTGTCTCTACTATATTATGACAGACCAGCTAGATCTACTGTTTCCATTATATTATGACAGACCAGCTAGATCTACTGTCTCTTCTACATTATGACAGACCAGCTAGATCTACTGTCTCTATTATATTATCACAGACCAGCTAGATCTACTGTATCTATTATATTATGACAGACCAGCTAGATCTACTGTCTCTATTATATTATGACAGACCAGCTAGATCTACTGTCTCTACTATATTATGACAGACCAGATAGATCTAATGTCTCTATTATATTATGACAGACCAGCTAGATCTACTGTCTCTATTATATTATGACAGACCAGCTAGATCTACTGTCTCTACTATATTATGACAGACCAGCTAGATCTACTGTTTCTAATTCATTCTGATAGACCAGCTAGATCTACTGTCTCTACTATATTATGACAGACCAGCTAGATCTAATGTCTCTATTATATTATGACAGACCAGCTAGATCTACTGTCTCTATTATATTATGACAGACCAGCTAGATCTACTGTCCCTATTATATTATGACACACCAGCTAGATCTACTGTATCTATTATATTATGACAGACCAGCTAGATCTACTGTTTCTAATACATTATGACAGACCAGCTAGATCTACTGTCTCTACTATATTATGACAAACCTGCTAGATCTACTGTCCTCTATTATATTATGACAGACCAGCTAGATCTACTGTCTCTATTATATTATGACAGACCAGCTAGATCTACTGTTTCTAATACATTATCTATTATATTATCACAGACCAGCTAGATCTACTGTATCTATTATATTATGACAGACCAGCTAGATCTACTGTCTCTATTATAATATGACAGACCAGCTAGATCTACTGTATCTACTATATTATGACAGACCAGCTAAATCTACTGTCTCTATTATATTATGACAGACCAGCTAGATCTACTGGCTCTATTATATTTTGACAGACCATCTAGATCTACTGTCTCTACTATATTATGACAGACCAGCTGGACCTAATGTCCCTATTATATTATGACAGACCAGCTAGATCTACTGTATCTACTATATTATGACAGACCAGCTAAATCTACTGTCTCTATTATATTATGACAGACCAGCTAGATCTACTGTCTCTACTATATTATGACAGACCAGCAAGACCTAATGTCCCTATTATATTATGACAGACCAGCTAGATCTACTGTCTTTATTATATTATGACAGACCAGCAAGATCTACTGTATCTATTATTTTATGACAGACCAGCTAGATCTACTGACTCTACTACATTATGACAGACCAGCTAGATCTACTGTCTCTATTATATTATCACAGACCAGCTAAATCTACTGTCTCTATTATATTATGACAGACATGCTAGATCTACTGGCTCTATTATATTTTGACAGACCATCTAGATCTACTGTCTCTACTATATTATGACAGACCAGCTGGACCTAATGTCCCTATTATATTATGACAGACCAGATAGATCTACTGTATCTATTATATAATGACAGACCAGCTAGATCTACTGACTCTATTATATTATGACAGACCAGCTAGATCTACTGTATCTATTATATTATGACAGACGAGCTAGATCTACTGTCTCTACTATATTATGACAGACCAGCAAGACCTAATGTCCCTATTATATTATGACAGACCTACTAGATCTA
>NW_024607231.1:12500-20842 GCF_018296145.1 Oncorhynchus tshawytscha | reverse complement strand
AGGTCCGATTAAATCATCGTCTGACATGATTACCGATTATTAATAAGCTATTTTTTTACAACAATAAACACCTCGACGAGAACGAAAAAAAAACGACACCGAAACCCGAAAAATCTAATCTGACCTCTACCCCCGGAAGTAAACAATATCGACAACCAATCAACAAGCGGAATTCATAGGTCACATGATCCTTTTCGGCACAAGGAGGAAACCGAGTTGGTCGCGTCGCAGTTGCTTGTTGTTGTTTCTCACTTGTCGTTGAACATGGTTTGACGAAGCAAGTTGTTTTCGGGAACAAGCTGCTAATATCATGGGGAAGAAAGACAGGGGAGATCGGGGTGAGTATCTACATGTTCCCGGAAATGGAATGTTACTCCAGCTCATGTTGCGGTTCAGTCGGTGTTGTGATGGCAATTATAGCATGATGCTGAAGCATTGGAGACAGACATGCATGCTGTGTAACAGTACCGAACCATTGTACCTAGCTAATACCTATAGTAGCTAGCAAGTACCTATAGCATAGTATAGTAGCTAGCAAGTACCTATAGCATAGCAGTATAGTAGCTAGCAAATACCTATAGCATAGCAGTAGTATGGTAGTAGTATAGTAGCTAGCAAGTACCTAAAGCATAGCATAGTAGTAAGCAAGTACCTATAGTATAGTATAGTAGCTAGCAAGTACCTATAGTATAGTATAGTAGCTAGCAAGTACCTATATCATAGTATAGTAGCTAGCAAGTACCTATAGCATAGCATAGTAGCTAGCAAGTACCTATAGCATAGTATAGTAGCTAGCAAGTACCTATAGCATAGCATAGTAGCTAGCAAGTACCTATAGCATAGTATAGTAGCTAGCAAGTACCTATAGCATAGCATAGTAGCTAGCAAGTACCTATAGCATAGTATAGTAGCTAGCAAGTACCTATAGCATAGCATAGTAGCTAGCAAGTACCTATAGCATAGTATAGTAGCTAGCAAGTACCTATAGCATAGCATAGTAGCTAGCAAGTACCTATAGCATAGCATAGTAGCTAGCAAGTACCTATAGTATAGTAGCTAGCAAGTACCTATAGTATAGTAGCTAGCAAGTACCTATAGTATAGTATAGTAGCTAGCAAGTACCTATAGCATAGTATAGTAGCTAGCAAGTACCTATAGTATAGTATAGTAGCTAGCAAGTACCTATAGCATAGTATAGCAGTAGTATAGTAGCTAGCAAGTACCTATAGCATAGTATAGTCAAATCAAATTTTATTTGTCACATACACATGGTTAGCAGATGTTAATGCGAGTGTAGCGAAATGCTTGTGCTTCTAGTTCCGACAATGCAGTAATAACCAACTAGTAATCTAACCTAACAATTCCAAAACTACTGTCTTATACACAGTGTAAGGGGATAAAGAATATGTACATAAAGATATATGAATGAGTGATGGTACAGAGGAGCATAGGCAAGATACAGTAGATGGTATCGAGTACAGTATATACATATGAGATGAGTATGTAAACAAAGTGGCATAGTTAAAGTGGCTAGTGATACATGTATTACATAAGGATGCAGTCGATGATATAGAGTACAGTATATACGTATGCATATGAGATGAATAATGTAGGGTAAGTAACATTATATAAGGTAGCATTGTTTATGGCTATATTTTTACATCATTTCCCATCAATTCCCATTATTAAAGTGGCTGGAGTTGTGTCAGTGTCAGTGTGTTGGCAGCAGCCACTCAATGTTAGTGGTGGCTGTTTAACAGTCTGATGGCCTTGAGATAGAAGCTGTTTTTCAGTCTCTCGGTCCCAGCTTTGATGCACCTGTACTGACCTCGCCTTCTGGATGATAGCGGGGTGAACAGGCAGTGGCTCGGGTGGTTGATGTCCTTGATGATCTTTATGGCCTTCCTGTAACATCGGGTGGTGTAGGTGTCCTGGAGGGCAGGTAGTTTGCCCCCGGTGATGCGTTGTGCAGACCTCACTACCCTCTGGAGAGCCTTACGGTTGAGGGCGGAGCAGTTGCCGTACCAGGCGGTGATACAGCCCGCCAGGATGCTCTCGATTGTGCATCTGTAGAAGTTTGTGAGTGCTTTTGGTGACAAGCCAAATTTCTTCAGCCTCCTGAGGTTGAAGAGGCGCTGCTGCGCCTTCTTCACGATGCTGTCTGTGTGAGTGGACCAATTCAGTTTGTCTGTGATGTGTATGCCGAGGAACTTAAAACTTGCTACCCTCTCCACTACTGTTCCATCGATGTGGATAGGGGGGTGTTCCGTCTGCTGTTTCCTGAAGTCCACAATCATCTCCTTAGTTTTGTTGACGTTGAGTGTGAGGTTATTTTCCTGACACCACACTCCGAGGGCCCTCACCTCCTCCCTGTAGGCCGTCTCGTCGTTGTTGGTAATCAAGCCTACCACTGTTGTGTCGTCCGCAAACTTGATGATTGAGTTGGAGGCGTGCGTGGCCACGCAGTCGTGGGTGAACAGGGAGTACAGGAGAGGGCTCAGAACGCACCCTTGTGGGGCCCCAGTGTTGAGGATCAGCGGGGAGGAGATGTTGTTGCCTACCCTCACCACCTGGGGGCGGCCCGTCAGGAAGTCCAGTACCCAGTTGCACAGGGCGGGGTCGAGACCCAGGGTCTCGAGCTTGATGACGAGCTTGGAGGGTACTATGGTGTTCGTAGCTAGCAAGTACCTACAGCATAGTATAGCAGCAGTATAGTAGCTAGCAGGTACCTATAGCAGCAGTATAGTAGCTAGCAAGTACCTATAGTATAGCAGTATAGTAGCTAGCAAGTACCTATAGCATAGTATAGCAGTAAGCAAGTACCTATAGTATAGCAGTATTGTAGCTAGCAAGTACCTGTAGCATAGTATAGCAGTAGTATAGTAGTTAGCAAGTACCTATAGCATAGCAGTAGTATAGTAGCTAGCAAGTACCTATAGTATAGCAGTAGTATAGTAGCTAGCAAGTACATATAGCAGTAGTATAGTAGCTAGCTAATACCTGTAGTAGTGGTAGTATAGTAGCAGGCTAGTACCTATAGTATAGCAGTAGTATAGTAGCTAGCTAATACCTGTAGTAGTAGTAGTAGTAGTAGTAGTATAGTAGCAGGCTAGTACCTATAGTATAGTAGTAGTATAGTAGCTAGCAAGTACCTGTAGTAAAGTAGTAGGAGTAGTATAGTAGCTAGCAAGTACCTGTAGTAGTAGTAGTAGTTGTATAGTAGCTAGCAAGTACCTGTACTATAGTAGTAGTAGTAGTAGTATAGTAGCTAGCAAGTACCTGTAGTATAGTAGCTAGGAAAACAAACTAACTTCAAGATGCTGCAGACTACCTTAGTCTGGAGACCCGATTTAGGGCAGACATGAGCGTTTGGATCAGGGACGTTCCCACTAACGACCTCTACATGGCCAGAATGTTGAATAAAATGACATCTGAATCTACTTTGCCGTTTGTCTGTGTTTTGTTTGTTTTACAGGCAGGAATGTGAGACAATATATCCACAGGAAAGTAGATTGAAATCATCTTTTCAAAGTGCTGGTAGAACATTCAGATGTCTGTCACCTGAAACATGAGGAACGTCCTCCTCAGCCTGAAGTGTCCCTGCCAGCGTAGTGTCAAACGTCCTCCTCAGCCTGAAGTGTCCCTGCCAGCGTAGTGTCAAACGTCCTCCTCAGCCTGAAGTGTCCCTGCCAGCGTAGTGTCCAACGTCCTCCTCAGCCTGAAGTGTCCCTGCCAGCGTAGTGTCCAACGTCCTCCTCAGCCTGAAGTGTCCCTGCCAGCGTAGTGTCAAACGTCCTCCTCAGCCTGAAGTGTCCCTGCCAGCGTAGTGTGAAACGTCCTCCTCAGCCTGAAGTGTCCCTGCCAGCGTAGTGTCAAACGTCCTCCTCAGCCTGAAGTGTCCCTGCCAGCGTAGTGTCCAACGTCCTCCTCAGCCTGAAGTGTCCCTGCCAGCGTAGTGTCCAACGTCCTCCTCAGCCTGAAGTGTCCCTGCCAGCGTAGTGTCCAACGTCCTCCTCAGCCTGAAGTGCCCCTGCCAGCGTAGTGTCCAACGTCCTCCTCAGCCTGAAGTGTCCCTGCCAGCGTAGTGTCCAACGTCCTCCTCAGCCTGAAGTGTCCCTGCCAGCGTAGTGTCCAACGTCCTCCTCAGCCTGAAGTGTCCCTGCCAGCGTAGTGTCAAACGTCCTCCTCAGCCTGAAGTGTCCCTGCCAGCGTAGTGTCAAACGTCCTCCTCAGCCTGAAGTGTCCCTGCCAGCGTAGTGTCAAACGTCCTCCTCAGCCTGAAGTGTCCCTGCCAGCGTAGTGTCAAACGTCCTCCTCAGCCTGAAGTGTCCCTGCCAGCGTAGTGTCCAACGTCCTCCTCAGCCTGAAGTGTCCCTGCCAGCGTAGTGTCAAACGTCCTCCTCAGCCTGAAGTGTCCCTGCCAGCGTAGTGTCCAACGTCCTCCTCAGCCTGAAGTGTCCCTGCCAGCGTAGTGTCCCTGCCAGCGTAGTGTCAAACGTCCTCCTCAGCCTGAAGTGTCCCTGCCAGCGTAGTGTCCCTGCCAGCGTAGTGTCAAACGTCCTCCTCAGCCTGAAGTGTCCCTGCCAGCGTAGTGTCCAACGTCCTCCTCAGCCTGAAGTGTCCCTGCCAGCGTAGTGTCAAACGTCCTCCTCAGCCTGAAGTGTCCCTGCCAGCGTAGTGTCAAACGTCCTCCTCAGCCTGAAGTGTCCCTGCCAGCGTAGTGTCAAACGTCCTCCTCAGCCTGAAGTGTCCCTGCCAGCGTAGTGTCCCTGCCAGCGTAGTGTCCAACGTCCTCCTCAGCCTGAAGTGTCCCTGCCAGCGTAGTGTCAAACGTCCTCCTCAGCCTGAAGTGTCCCTGCCAGCGTAGTGTCCCTGCCAGCGTAGTGTCCAACGTCCTCCTCAGCCTGAAGTGTCCCTGCCAGCGTAGTGTCAAACGTCCTCCTCAGCCTGAAGTGTCCCTGCCAGCGTAGTGTCCCTGCCAGCGTAGTGTCAAACGTCCTCCTCAGCCTGAAGTGTCCCTGCCAGCGTAGTGTGAAACGTCCTCCTCAGCCTGAAGTGTCCCTGCCAGCGTAGTGTCAAACGTCCTCCTCAGCCTGAAGTGTCCCTGCCAGCGTAGTGTCAAACGTCCTCCTCAGCCTGAAGTGTCCCTGCCAGCGTAGTGTCAAACGTCCTCCTCAGCCTGAAGTGTCCCTGCCAGCGTAGTGTCCAACGTCCTCCTCAGCCTGAAGTGTCCCTGCCAGCGTAGTGTCCCTGCCAGCGTAGTGTCAAACGTCCTCCTCAGCCTGAAGTGTCCCTGCCAGCGTAGTGTCAAACGTCCTCCTCAGCCTGAAGTGTCCCTGCCAGCGTAGTGTCAAACGTCCTCCTCAGCCTGAAGTGTCCCTGCCAGCGTAGTGTCAAACGTCCTCCTCAGCCTGAAGTGTCCCTGCCAGCGTAGTGTCAAACGTCCTCCTCAGCCTGAAGTGTCCCTGCCAGCGTAGTGTCCAACGTCCTCCTCAGCCTGAAGTGTCCCTGCCAGCGTAGTGTCAAACGTCCTCCTCAGCCTGAAGTGTCCCTGCCAGCGTAGTGTCCAACGTCCTCCTCAGCCTGAAGTGTCCCTGCCAGCGTAGTGTCCAACGTCCTCCTCAGCCTGAAGTGTCCCTGCCAGCGTAGTGTCCAACGTCCTCCTCAGCCTGAAGTGTCCCTGCCAGCGTAGTGTCAAACGTCCTCCTCAGCCTGAAGTGTCCCTGCCAGCGTAGTGTCAAACGTCCTCCTCAGCCTGAAGTGTCCCTGCCAGCGTAGTGTCCCTGCCAGCGTAGTGTCCAACGTCCTCCTCAGCCTGAAGTGTCCCTGCCAGCGTAGTGTCAAACGTCCTCCTCAGCCTGAAGTGTCCCTGCCAGCGTAGTGTCCAACGTCCTCCTCAGCCTGAAGTGTCCCTGCCAGCGTGTGTCCCTGCCAGCGTAGTGTCCAACGTCCTCCTCAGCCTGAAGTGTCCCTGCCAGCGTAGTGTCCCTGCCAGCGTAGTGTCCAACGTCCTCCTCAGCCTGAAGTGTCCCTGCCAGCGTAGTGTCAAACATCCTCCTCAGCCTGAAGTGTCCCTGCCAGCGTAGTGTCCCTGCCAGCGTAGTGTCAAACGTCCTCCTCAGCCTGAAGTGTCCCTGCCAGCGTAGTGTCCCTGCCAGCGTAGTGTCCAACGTCCTCCTCAGCCTGAAGTGTCCCTGCCAGCGTAGTGTCCCTGCCAGCGTAGTGTCAAACGTCCTCCTCAGCCTGAAGTGTCCCTGCCAGCGTAGTGTCCCTGCCAGCGTAGTGTCCAACGTCCTCCTCAGCCTGAAGTGTTTTTCATGGCTCCAACTGGTATGATGCTTCAGGAGGCTGGTCAGGTGTTGCTAGTTACCAAAGCAGATGCGGTCCTAAATTCGCCCAATCAGGAGGAAGTGGTAGTTGCTAAGCAAAGCAGCGTGACGTCCTTGACACAGAACCATGTAAGCACTGTCATTGTAAATGATAACAATGTGTTCTTAACTGACTTGTCTGGTTACATAAAGGTCACATAAAGGTTAAATTATAAATCATGTCATCACGAGCTCGGCATGTGTGCATCTATTGTCGTCTCGTGTCTTCAGGTTGATAGAAACCAGGACTTTGAAATTGTTGTTGTGATTCTACTTTCCTGTCGTTGTGTTGTCTCACGTTACGAACACCAAAAGGTCCGACAGCGCAGACAACTGGAATATTAAAATATCATTTCATTCAACATCCTGACTTAGATAGGTTGGGAGAGGCAAACTTTCCTGATCCAAATACTAATTTCTGCCTGAGTTAGAATTCAATGAAATTCACCGTCTCGTCAACAGGCTGTCAGCTGCCTGTGTCTGACAAACGCACTTTCTGAGAGTAGAAATCACTGTGATTTTAAACGTATTTTTAATGGTAGGGACCCTACAGTGAGAGCTGATTTCAGAACAATGTCATCTTCTATCAACGGTCTTTCTCTTTGGTGATGGATATGTCTCACTGAGTTTCCCAGTTGTAAGACTCACGGCTCAGCC
Source organism: Oncorhynchus tshawytscha (assembly GCF_018296145.1). NCBI lineage: Eukaryota > Metazoa > Chordata > Actinopteri > Salmoniformes > Salmonidae > Oncorhynchus > Oncorhynchus tshawytscha. The sequence goes on along the minus strand of NW_024607231.1, from coordinate 13,817 downwards.
AATTCCTGCTTAATGACACCCTCTGTCTCTCTTCCTCTGTCTCTGTCTCTCTCTCTTCCTCCCTCTCTGTCTCTGTCTCTCTTCCTCTGTCTCTGTCTCTCTCTCTTCCTCCCTCTCTGTCTCTGTCTCTCTTCCTCCCTCCTGTCTCTGTCTCTCTTCCTCCTTCCTGTCTCTGTCTCTCTTCCTCCCTTCCTGTCTCTGTCTCTCTTCCTCCCTTCCTGTCTCTGTCTCTCTTCCTCCCTTCCTGTCTCTGTCTCTCTTCCTCCCTTCCTGTCTCTGTCTCTCTTCCTCCTTCCTGTCTCTGTCTCTCTTCCTCCCTCCTGTCTCTGTCTCTCTTCCTCCTTCCTGTCTCTCTCTCTTCCTCCTTCCTGTCTCTGTCTCTCTTCCTCCTTCCTGTCTCTGTCTCTCTTCCTCCCTTCCTGTCTCTGTCTCTCTTCCTCCTTCCTGTCTCTGTCTCTCTTCCTCCTTCCTGTCTCTGTCTCTCTTCCTCCCTTCCTGTCTCTGTCTCTCTTCCTCCCTTCCTGTCTCTGTCTCTCTTCCTCCCTCCCTGTCTCTGTCTCTCTTCCTCCCTCCCTGTCTCTGTCTCTCTTCCTCCCTCCCTGTCTCTGTCTCTCTTCCTCCCTTCCTGTCTCTCTCTCTCTTCCTCCTTCCTGTCTGTCTCTCTTCCTCCCTCCTGTCTCTGTCTCTCTTCCTCCCTCCTGTCTCTGTCTCTCTTCCTCCCTCCTGTCTCTCTCTCTCTCCTCCCTCCTGTCTCTCTCTCTCTTCCTCCCTCCTGTCTCTCTCTCTCTTCCTCCCTCCTGTCTCTCTCTCTCTTCCTCCTTCCTGTCTCTGTCTCTCTTCCTCCTTCCTGTCTCTGTCTCTCTTCCTCCCTCCCTGTCTCTGTCTCTCTTCCTCCCTCCCTGTCTCTGTCTCTCTTCCTCCCTCCCTGTCTCTGTCTCTCTTCCTCCCTCCCTGTCTCTGTCTCTCTTCCTCCCTCCCTGTCTCTGTCTCTCTTCCTCCCTCCCGGTCTCTGTCTGTCCTCCTCCAGAGAGGAAGTCTTCTAAGAAGCGTGTGTATGACGAAGAGGAGGATGAGGAGGAAGCGATGGGCAGTGAGTCCCAGGAGGCCATCCCTGCAGCGGCCGGTAAAACGGTGGATGAGTCAGCCATCAAGCTGGACGAGTACGGGGCTAAAGACTACCGGCTGCAGATGTTGCTGAAGAACGACCACGGATCACGACCTCTCTGGGTGGTGAGATTGACAGATTACGTTACCAAGTTAACTCACATCTGGTGCTGTTTGAGACTGACAGATTACGTTACCAAGTTAACTCACATC
>NW_024607231.1:0-7500 GCF_018296145.1 Oncorhynchus tshawytscha | reverse complement strand
AAGGTGGCGCTACAAAGTATTAACTTAAGGGGGCTGAATAATTTTGCACGCCCAATTTTTCAGTTTTTGATGTGTTAAAAAAGTTTGAAATATCCAATAAATGTCGTTCCACTTCATGATTGTGTCCCACTTGTTGTTGATTCTTCACAAAAAAATACAGTTTTATATCTTTATGTTTGAAGCCTGAAATGTGGCAAAAGGTCGCAAAGTTCAAGGGGGTTAATACTTTCGCAAGGCACTGTATATATATATATATATATATATATATATATATATATATATATATATATATATATATATATATATATATATACACACACACACAACCGGTAGGCTGAGACAACACATATATATATATATATACATGACAACACATTTATATTTATATATATATATATACAACTAGACAACACATTTATATTTATATATATATATATATTCACCGCTCTGCATACATACATACATTTATCAACGCTGTCTGTCTGTCTGTCTGTGTGTGTGTGTGTGTGTGTCTGTCTGTGTCTGTGTGTGTCTCTGTCTGTCTGTGTCTGTCTGTCTGTGTCTGTCTGTCTGTCTGTGTGTGTCTGTGTGTGTGTCTGTGTGTCTGTGTGTGTGTCAGGTACTTTGTGGAGAGTGCGTTCCCAGAGGTGATCCAGCGTCTTCTTCAGGACAGTGTGATCAGAGATTGTCGTCTCCGAACCGCAGAGGGAACAGACACCGAGCTCATCACTGAGGTCTTACACAGCAAGTCAGCGGTACGACACACACACACACACACACCGACGCACACACACACACACACACACACAGACACACACACACACCTACACACACACACACAGGCAGACAGACACCGAGCTCATCACTGAGGTCTTACACAGCAAGTCAGCGGTACGACACACACACACACACACACCGATGCGCACACACACACACACACACACACACACACACACACACACACACACACACACACAGACACACACACACACCTACACACACACACACAGGCAGACAGACACCGAGCTCATCACTGAGGTCTTACACAGCAAGTCAGCGGTACGACACACACACACACACACACACCGACACACACACACACCGACACACACACCGACACACACACACACACCGACACACACACACACACACACACACACACACACGCATATGTTAAAGCCTGTACCGATGTAACCTCCAACCCCTTCCAGATCTCTAAGTCCCTCCAGGACAACGGAGCAGGGGCCTCCACGTCAGCAGGGGCCCCTGAGGGCCAGACGCCAGGAGCCACCCAGGTACCAGAGGACATATTCAGCTACTATGAACAGATGGACAAGGAGGAAGAGGAGGAGGAGGAGACGCAGACCGTGTCCTTCGAGATCCGACAGGTTTGGTTGTGTGACTTGGAAGCCATGTTGGGCCCTGTGGCCCCTTAATGAATTGTGGGCCCTGTGGCCCCTTAATGAATTGTGGGCCCTGTTTCCCCTTAATGAATTGTGGGCCCTGTGGCCCCTTAATGAATTGTGGGCCCTGTGGCCCCTTAATGAATTGTGGGCCCTGTGGCCCCTTAATGAATTGTGGGCCCTGTGGCCCCTTAATGAATTGTGGGCCCTGTGGCCCCTTAATGAATTGTGGGCCCTGTGGCCCCTTAATGAATTGTGGGCCCTGTTTCCCCTTAATGACGTGTGGGCCCTGTGGCCCCTTAATGAATTGTGGGCCCTGTGGCCCCTTAATGAATTGTGGGCCCTGTGGCCCCTTAATGAATTGTGGGCCCTGTTTCCCCTTAATGAATTGTGGGCCCTGTGGCCCCTTAATGAATTGTGGGCCCTGTGGCCCCTTAATGAGTTGTGGGCCCTGTGGCCCCTTAATGAGTTGTGGGCCCTGTGGCCCCTTAATGAGTTGTGGGCCCTGTGGCCCCTTAATGAGTTGTGGTCTACCATTAAAATGCCCCCGCCCCCCACCCTCTGACAACGGATTGTGGGCCCTGTGGCCCCTTAATGAATTGTGGGCCCTGTGGCCCCATTATGAATTTTGGGCCCTGTTTCCCCTTAATGAGTTGTGGGCCCTGTGGCCCCATAATGAATTGTGGGCCCTACAGTCTGCCATCTCTCCTTATTCACTGTTGTTACCACACACACACGCGCTCTCACGTCTCCTCGAATCCTCCCTTCCCTCCAGGAGATGATTGAAGAGCTTCAGAAGAGGTGTATTAATATGGAGTATCCTCTACTGGCGGAGTACGACTTCCGCAACGACACGGTGAACCCTGACATCAACATGGACCTGAAGGCCACAGCTGTACTCAGGCCTTACCAGGAGAAGAGCCTCCGCAAGATGTTTGGTAACGGCCGAGCCCGCTCGGGAGTCATCGTACTACCTTGTGGTAAGAGGGAGGGGAGAGAGAGTCGGGAGAGGGGGAGAGAGAGGTATGGGGGAGAGAGAGGTATGGGGGAGAGAGAGGTATGGGGGGAGAGAGGGATGGGGGGAGAGTGAGAGAGGGGTGGAGGAGAGAGAGAGTGGGAGGGAGAGAAATGGAGGATGGAGAGAGTGGGATGGAGGGAGCGAGAGAGGGGGAGATGGTGGTAGGAAGGTGAGATTCTTGTCTGTGCGTTGTTCGTGTTTCCTGTTTGTATTATGTTTAGATCATTTATTACATTATTCACTCCCTGAACTTGCTTCCCAGGGCACACGTTTACAACCCCTCTGTGTAAAAGTGCGACTGTCACGAACACGTAGGTTGTTTTGACTCATCTGAAGGTCCCCCGGTACCCGTCGAAAAAAATAAATAATATACTGTTAAATAATAATAATATACTGTTAAATAAATAATAATATACTGTTAAATAAATAATAATATACTGTTAAATAAATAATAATATACTGTTAAATAATAATAATATACTGTTAAATAAATAATAATATACTGTTAAATAAATAATAATATACTGTTAAATAATAATAATATACTGTTAAATAATAATAATAATATACTGTTAAATAATAATAATATACTGTTAAATAAATAATAATATACTGTTAAATAAATAATATACTGTTAAATAATAATAATATACTGTTAAATAAATAATATACTGTTAAATAATAATACTATACTGTTAAATAATAATAATATACTGTTAAATAATAATAATATACTGTTAAATAAATAATAATATACTGTTAAATAAATAATAATATACTGTTAAATAAATAATAATATACTGTTAAATAATAATAATATACTGTTAAATAAATAATAATATACTGTTAAATAAATAATAATATACTGTTAAATAATAATATACTGTTAAATAAATAATAATAATATACTGTTAAATAAATAATATACTGTTAAATAATAATATACTGTTAAATAATAATATACTGTTAAATAATAATATACTGTTAAATAATAATATACTGTTAAATAAATAAATAATAATATACTGTTAAATAAATAATAATATACTGTTAAATAATAATAATATACTGTTGAATAAATAATAATATACTGTTAAATAAATAATAATATACTGTTAAATAATAATAATATACTGTTAAATAATAATAATAATATACTGTTAAATAATAATAATATACTGTTAAATAAATAATAATATAAATCAAATCAAATCAAATGTATTTATATAGCCCTTCGTACATCAGCTGATATCTCAAAGTGCTGTACAGAAACCCAGCCTAAAACCCCAAACAGCAAGCAATGCAGGTGTAGAAGCACGGTGGCTAGGAAAAACTCCCTAGAAAGGCCAAAACCTAGGAAGAAACCTAGAGAGGAACCAGGCTATGTGGGGTGGCCAGTCCTCTTCTGGCTGTGCCGGGTGGAGATTATAACAGAACATGGCCAAGATGTTCAAATGTTCATAAATGACCAGCATGGTCGAATAATAATAAGGCAGAACAGTTGAAACTGGAGCAGCAGCACAGTCAGGTGGAAGTTGAAACTGGAGCAGCAGCATGGCCAGGTGGACTGGGGACAGCAAGGAGTCATCATGTCAGGTAGTCCTGGGGCATGGTCCTAGGGCTCAGGTCAGTTGAAACTGGAACAGCAGCATGGCCAGGTGGACTGGGGACAGCAAGGAGTCATCATGTCAGGTAGTCCTGGAGCTCAGGTCCTAGGGCTCAGGTCCTCCGAGAGAGAGAAAGAAAGAGAGAAGGAGAGAATTAGATTCACACAGGACACCGAATAGGACAGGAGAAGTACTCCAGATATAACAAACTGACCCCAGCCCCCCGACACATAAACTACTGCAGCATAAATACTTGAGGCTGAGACAGGAGGGGTCAGGAGACACTGTGGCCCCATCCGAGGTCACCCCCGGACAGGGCCAAACAGGAAGGATATAACCCCACCCACTTTGCCAAAGCACAGCCCCCACACCACTAGAGGGATATCTTCAACCACCAACTTACCATCCTGAGACAAGGCTGAGTATAGCCCACAAAGATCTCCGCCACGGCACAACCCAAGGGGGCGCCAACCCAGACAGGATGACCACAACAGTGAATCAACCCACTCAGGTGACGCACCCCCTCCAGGGACGGCATGAGAGAGCCCCAGTAAGCCAGTGACCCAGCCCCTGTAATAGGGTTAGAGGCAGAGAATCCCAGTGGAAAGAGGGGAACCGGCCAGGCAGAGACAGCAAGGGCGGTTCGTTGCTCCAGAGCCTTTCCGTTCACCTTCCCACTCCTGGGCCAGACTACACTCAATCATATGACCCACTGAAGAGATGAGTCTTCAGTAAAGACTTAAAGGTTGAGACCGAGTTTGCGTCTCTGACATGGGTAGGCAGACCGTTCCATAAAAATGGAGCTCTATAGGAGAAAGCCCTGCCTCCAGCTGTTTGCTTAGAAATTCTAGGGACAATTAGGAGGCCTGCGTCTTGTGACCGTAGCGTACGTGTAGGTATGTACGGCAGGACCAAATCAGAGAGATAGGTAGGAGCAAGCCCATGTAATGCTTTGTAGGTTAGCAGTAAAACCTTGAAATCAGCCCTTGCTTTGACAGGAAGCCAGTGTAGAGAGGCTAGCACTGGAGTAATATGATCAAATTTTTTGGTTCTAGTCAGGATTCTAGCAGCCGTATTTAGCACTAACTGAAGTTTATTTAGTGCTTTATCCGGGTAGCCGGAAAATAGAGCATTGCAGTAGTCTAACCTAGAAGTGACAAAAGCATGGATTAATTTTTCTGCATCATTTTTGGGACAGAAAGTTTCTGATTTTTGCAATGTTACGTAGATGGAAAAAAAGATGTCCTTGAAATGGTCTTGATATGTTCTTCAAAAGAGAGATCAGGGTCCAGAGTAACGCCGAGGTCCTTCACAGTTTTATTTGAGACGACTGTACAACCATTAAGATTAATTGTCAGATTCAACAGAATATCTCTTTGTTTCTTGGGACCTAGAACAAGCATCTCTGTTTTGTCCGAGTTTAATAGTAGAAAGTTTGCAGCCATCCACTTCCTTATGTCTGAAACACATGCTTCTAGCGAGGGCAATTTTGGGGCTTCACCATGTTTTATTGAAATGTACAGCTGTGTGTCATCCGTATAGCAGTGAAAGTTTACATTATGTTTTCGAATAACATCCCCAAGAGGTAAAATATATAGTGAGAACAATAGTGGTCCTAAAACGGAACCTTGAGGAACACCTTGAGGAACACATTTATATACTGTTAAATAAATAATAATATACTGTTAAATAAATAATAATATACTGTTAAATAAATAATAATATACTGTTAAATAAATAATAATAATATACTGTTAAATAAATAAATAATAATATACTGTGAAATAAATAATAATATACTGTTAAATAAATAAATAATAATATACTGTTAAATAATAATAATATACTGTTAAATAATAATAATATACTGTTAAATAATAATAATATACTGTTAAATAATAATAATATACTGTTAAATCAATAAAGAATAAATAATAAATAATAATATACTGTTAAATAAATAATAATATACCTTTTATGGAGACTATTTAGTGACAAACAATAAGGGGGTTAAATACATTACTGAGATTTGGCAGCAGAAGAGCCCGTTCCGGAGTAATTGTGATTGGCTTAATTCCTCCTCTCCTCCGTCCGTTCCTCCCCTCCTTTAGAAAAAGGTCAAAGGTGATCGACGAGAGGAGGCAAGGAGAGGAAACGTGGATCAAATGCACTTGTATGAAATGACTCCTTGTCCACGAGCGTGTCATCAGGTTAAATTTAGTTTACAGAGGAGGAATTCCCAAATATATGTGGAAAGTGGTAAAAATGACACTTAGCTAGTTGTCAGTTCGACCAGGGGGCGTCGGTGTGACCAGGGGGCGTCGGTGTGACCAGGGGGCGTCGGTGTGACCAGGGGGCGTCGGTGTGACCAGGGGGCGTCGGTGTGACCAGGGGGCGTCGGTGTGACCTGAGGGCGTCGGTTTGACCTGGGGGCGTCGGTGTGACCAGGGGGCGTCGGTGTGACCAGGGGGCGTCGGTGTGTCCAGGAGGCGTCGGTGTGTCCAGGAGGCGTCGGTGTGTCCAGGAGGCGTCGGTGTGTCCAGGAGGCGTCGGTGTGTCCAGGGGGCGTCGGTGTGTCCAGGGGCGTCGGTGTGTCCAGGGGGCGTCGGTGTGTCCAGGGGGCGTCGGTGTGACCAGGAGGCGTCGGTGTGACCAGGGGGCGTCGGTGTGACCTGAGGGGTCGGTGTGTCCAGGGGGCGTCGGTGTGTCCAGGGGCGTCGGTTTGACCAGGAGGCGTCTGTGTGACCAGGGGCGTCGGTGTGACCTGAGGGCGTCGGTGTGACCAGGGGCGTCGGTGTGACCAGGGGGCGTCGGTGTGTCCAGGAGGCGTCGGTGTGTCCAGGAGGCGTCGGTGTGTCCAGGAGGCGTCGGTGTGTCCAGGAGGCGTCGGTGTGTCCAGGGGCGTCGGTGTGTCCAGGGGGTCGGAGGTGTGTCCAGGGGCGTCGGTGTGTCCAGGGGGCGTCGGTTTGACCAGGAGGCGTCGGTGTGACCAGGGGGCGTCGGTGTGTCCAGGGGCGTCGGTGTGTCCAGGGGCGTCGGTGTGTCCAGGAGGCGTCGGTGTGTCCAGGAGGCGTCGGTGTGTCCAGGAGGCGTCGGAGTGACCTGGAGGGTTAATAACTTCTGGAGACGGGCCAATGAGTCGTTGAGCTTTGCACGAGGACTAACATGTCTTCTGTGGTTGTTCCGGACAGTCTTAGAGAGTTCTAGAAAGCCTTAATGACCATCCGTATCAAGTGGGCTTTCTCTAAACCTCTTACTCACAGAACATGCCTCTCCTAATTCTTAGAAACCCTAAGAGCCTTGGAAAGGTCAGGCCTTTAATTAGACGTTAAGTACCATATTTGGGGATTCTGGTCCCTGACTGACATCTTGGTGTACGAAACGCTCTCTTGTCGTTGTAAGGGGTCCTGCGGTCTTGTCCTGCGAGAATGCCCAATCTCTGAGCTCTCTGCTCCAAAATCCTCCCAGCAGA
>NW_024607230.1:0-20838 GCF_018296145.1 Oncorhynchus tshawytscha | reverse complement strand
TAGATCTACTGTCTCTATTATAATATGACAGACCAGCTAGATCTACTGTCTCTATTATAATATGACAGACCAGCTAGATCTACTGTCTCTATTATATTATGACAGACCAGCTACATCTACTGTCTCTATTATATTATGGCTGACCAGCAAGATCTACTGTCTCTATTATAATATGACAGACCAGCTAGATCTACTGTCTCTCTTATATTATGACAGACCAGCTTGATCTACTATCTCTATTATAATATGACAGACCAGCTAGATCTACTGTCTCTATTATAATATGACAGACCAGCTAGATCTACTGTCTACTGTCTCTATTATAATATGACAGACCAGCTAGATCTACTGTCTCTATTATAATATGACAGACCAGCTAGATCTACTGTCTCTATTATAATATGACAGACCAGCTAGATCTACTGTCTCTATTATAGATTATGACAGACCAGCTAGATCTACTGTCTCTATTATAATATGACAGACCAGCTAGATCTACTGTCTCTATTATATTATGACAGACCAGCTTGATCTACTGTCTCTATTATAATATGACAGACCAGCTAGATCTACTGTCTCTATTATAATATGACAGACCAGCTAGATCTACTGTCTCTATTATATTATGACAGACCAGCTAGATCTACTGTCTCTATTATAATATGACAGACCAGCTAGATCTACTGTCTCTATTATATTATGACAGACCAGCTAGATCTACTGTCTCTATTATAATATGACAGACCAGCTAGATCTACTGTCTCTATTATAATATGACAGACCAGCTAGATCTACTGTCTCTATTATAATATGACAGACCAGCTAGATCTACTGTCTCTATTATAATATGACAGACCAGCTAGATCTACTGTCTCTATTATATTATGACAGACCAGCTAGATCTACTGTCTCTATTATAATATGACAGACCAGCTAGATCTACTGTCTCTATTATATTATGACAGACCAGCTAGATCTACTGTCTCTATTATAATATGACAGACCAGCTAGATCTACTGTCTCTATTATAATATGACAGACCAGCTAGATCTACTGTCTCTATTATAATATGACAGACCAGCTAGATCTACTGTCTCTATTATATTATGACAGACCAGCTAGATCTACTGTCTCTATTATAATATGACAGACCAGCTAGATCTACTGTCTCTACAGACCAGCTTATACTGTCTCTATTATAATATGACAGACTACAGACTAGATCTACTGTCTCTATTATAATATGACAGACCAGCTAGATCTACTGTCTAAATTATAATATGACAGACCAGCTAGATCTGCTGTCTCTATTATAATATGACAGACCAGCTAGATCTACTGTCTCTATTATATTATGACAGAACAGCTAGATCTACTGTCTCTATTATATTATGGCTGACCAGCAAGATCTACTGTCTCTATTATAATATGACAGACCAGCTAGATCTACTGTCTCTATTATATATGACAGACCAGCTTGATCTACTATCTCTATTATAATATGACAGACCAGCTAGATCTACTGTCTCTATTATAATATGACAGACCAGCTAGATCTACTGTCTCTATTATAATATGACAGACCAGCTAGATCTACTGTCTAAATTATAATATGACAGACCAGCTAGATCTGCTGTCTCTATTATAATATGACAGACCAGCTAGATCTACTGTCTCTATTATATTATGACAGAACAGCTAGATCTACTGTCTCTATTATATTATGGCTGACCAGCAAGATCTACTGTCTCTATTATAATATGACAGACCAGCTAGATCTACTGTCTCTATTATATTATGACAGACCAGCTTGATCTACTATCTCTATTATAATATGACAGACCAGCTAGATCTACTGTCTCTATTATAATATGACAGACCAGCTAGATCTACTGTCTCTATTATAATATGACAGACCAGCTAGATCTACTGTCTCTATTATAATATGACAGACCAGCTAGATCTACTGTATCTATTATAATATTACAGACCAGCTAGATCTACTGTCTCTATTATATTATGACAGACCAGCTAGATCTACTGTCTCTATTATAATATGACAGACCAGCTAGATCTACTGTCTCTATTATATTGACAGAACAGCTAGATCTACTGTCTCTATTATAATATGACAGACCAGCTACATCTACTGTCTCTATTATAATATGACAGACCAGCTAGATCTACTGTCTCTATTATAATATGACAGACCAGCTAGATCTACTGTCTAAATTATAATATGACAGACCAGCTAGATCTACTGTCTCTATTATAATATGACAGACCAGCTAGATCTACTGTCTCTATTATATTATGACAGAACAGCTAGATCTACTGTCTCTATTATATTATGGCTGACCAGCAAGATCTACTGTCTCTATTATAATATGACAGACCAGCTAGATCTACTGTCTCTATTATATTATGACAGACCAGCTAGATCTACTGTCTCTATTATAATATGACAGACCAGCTAGATCTACTGTCTCTATTATAATATGACAGACCAGCTAGATCTACTGTCTCTCTTATATTATGACAGACCAGCTTGATCTACTATCTCTATTATTTTATGACAGACCAGCTAGATCTACTGTCTCTATTATAATATGACAGACCAGCTAGATCTACTGTCTCTATTATATTATGACAGAACAGCTAGATCTACTGTCTCTATTATATTATGACAGACCAGCAAGATCTACTGTCTCTATTATAATATGACAGACCAGCTAGATCTACTATCTTTTTAATAATGTTACAAACCAGCTAGATCTACTGTCTCTATTATAATATGACAGACCAGCTAGATCTACTGTCTCTATTATAATATGACAGACCAGCTAGATCTACTGTCTCTATTATAATATGACAGACCAGCTAGATCTACTGTCTCTATTATATTATGACAGACCAGCTAGATCTACTGTCTCTATTATAATATGACAGACCAGCTAGATCTACTGTCTCTATTATAATATGACAGACCAGCTAGATCTACTGTCTCTATTATAATATGACAGACAAGCTAGATCTACTGTCTCTATTATAATATGACAGACCAGCTAGATCTACTGTCTCTATTATAATATGACAGACCAGCTAGATCTACTGTCTCTATTATAATATGACAGACCAGCTAGATCTACTGTCTCTATTATAATATGACAGACCAGCTAGATCTACTGTCTCTATTATATTATGACAGAACAGCTAGATCTACTGTCTCTATTATATTATGACTGACCAGCAAGATCTACTGTCTCTATTATAATATGACAGACCAGCTAGATCTACTGTCTCTATTATATTATGACAGACCAGCTAGATCTACTGTCTCTATTATAATATGACAGACCAGCTAGATCTACTGTCTCTATTATAATATGACAGACCAGCTAGATCTACTGTCTCTATTATATTATGACAGACCAGCTAGATCTACTGTCTCTATTATAATATGACAGACCAGCTAGATCTACTGTCTCTATTATAATATGACAGACCAGCTAGATCTACTGTCTCTATTATAATATGACAGACCAGCTAGATCTACTGTCTCTATTATAATATGACAGACCAGCTAGATCTACTGTCTCTATTATATATGACAGACCAGCTGATCTACTACAAACCAGCTAGATCTACTGTCTCTATTATAATATGACAGACCAGCTAGATCTACTGTCTCTATTATAATATGACAGACCAGCTAGATCTACTGTCTCTATTATAATATGACAGACCAGCTAGATCTACTGTCTCTATTATAATTTGACAGACCAGCTAGATCTACTGTCTCTATTATATTATGACAGACCAGCTAGATCTACTGTCTCTATTATAATATGACAGACCAGCTAGATCTACTGTCTCTATTATATTATGACAGACCAGCTAGATCTACTGTCTCTATTATAATATGACAGACCAGCTAGATCTACTGTCTCTATTGTAGTATTACAGACCAGCTAGATCTACTGTCTCTATTATATTATGACAGACCAGCTAGATCTACTGTCTCTATTATAATATGACAGACCAGCTAGATCTACTGATCTCTATTATAATAATATGACAGACCAGCTAGATCTACTGTCTCTATTATATTATGACAGACCAGCTAGATCTACTGTCTCTATTATAATATGACAGACCAGCTAGATCTACTGTCTCTATTATAATATGACAGACCAGCTAGATCTACTGTCTCTATTATAATATGACAGACCAGCTAGATCTACTGTCTCAATTATAATATGACAGACCAGCTAGATCTTGCTGTCTCTATTATAATATGACAGACCAGCTAGATCTACTGTCTCTATTATATTATGACAGACCAGCTAGATCTACTGTCTCTATTATATATTATGACAGACCAGCTAGATCTACTGTCTCTATTATATTATAATATGATATGACAGACCAGCTAGATCTACTGTCTCTATTATATTATGACAGACCAGCTAGATCTACTGTCTCTATTATAATATGACAGACCAGCTAGATCTACTGTCTCTATTATAATATGACAGACCAGCTAGATCTACTGTCTCTATTATAATATGACAGACCAGCTAGATCTACTGTCTCTAATTATAATATGACAGACCAGCTAGATCTACTGTCTCTATTATAATATGACAGACCAGCTAGATCTACTGTCTCTATTATATTATGACAGAACAGCTAGATCTACTGTCTCTATTATATTATGGCTGACCAGCAAGATCTACTGTCTCTATTATAATATATGACAGACAGCTAGATCTACTGTCTCTATTATATTATGACAGACCAGCTAGATCTACTGTCTCTATTATAATATGACAGACCAGCTAGATCTACTGTCTCTATTATAATATGACAGACCAGCTAGATCTACTGTCTCTATTATAATATGACAGACCAGCTAGATCTACTGTCTCTATTATAATATGACAGACCAGCTAGATCTACTGTCTCTATTATAATATGACAGACCAGCTAGATCTACTGTCTCTATTATATTATGACAGACCAGCTAGATCTACTGTCTCTATTATAATATGACAGACCAGCTAGATCTACTGTCTCTATTATATTATGACAGACCAGCTTGATCTACTATCTCTATTATTTTATGACATGCAAGCTAGATCTACTGTCTCTATTATAATATGACAGACCAGCTAGATCTACTGTCTCTATTATATTATGACAGACCAGCTAGATCTACTGTCTCTATTATAATCTGACAGACCAGCTAGATCTGCTGTCTCTATTATAATCTGACAGACCAGCTATATCTACTGTCTCTATTACAATATGACAGACCAGCTAGATCTACTGTCTCTATTATATTATGACAGACCAGCTTGATCTACTGTCTCTATTATAATTTGACAGACCAGCTAGATCTACTGTCTCTATTATAGTATGACAGATCAGCTAGATCTACTGTCTCTATTATATTATGACAGGCCAGCTAGATCTACTGTCTCTATTATAATATTACAGACCAGCTAGATCTACTGTCTCTATTATAATATGACAGACCAGTTAGATCTACTGTCTCTATTATATAATTTCAGACCAGCTAGATCTACTGTCTCTATTATAATATGACAGACCAGCTAGATCTACCGTCTCTATTATAATATGACAGACCAGCTAGATCTACTGTCTCTTATATTATGACAGACCAGCTTGATCTACTGTCTCTATTATAATATGACAGACCAGCTAGATCTACTGTCTCTATTATAATATGACAGACCAGCTAGATCTACTGTCTCTATTATAATATGACAGACCAGCTAGATCTACTGTCTCTATTATAATATGACAGACCAGCTAGATCTACTGTCTCTATTATAATATGACAGACCAGCTAGATCTACTGTCTCTATTATATTATGACAGACCAGCTAGATCTACTGTCTCTATTATAATATGACAGACCAGCTAGATCTACTGTCTCTATTATAATATGACAGACCAGCTAGATCTACTGTCTCTATTATATTATGACAGACCAGCTAGATCTACTGTCTCTATTATAATATGACAGACCAGCTAGATCTACTGTCTCTATTATAATATGACAGACCAGCTAGATCTACTGTCTCTATTATAATATGACAGACCAGCTAGATCTACTGTCTCTATTATAATATGACAGACCAGCTAGATCTACTGTCTCTATTATAATATGACAGACCAGCTAGATCTACTGTCTCTATTATATTATGACAGAACAGCTAGATCTACTGTCTCTATTATATTATGGCTGACCAGCTAGATCTACTGTCTCTATTATAATATGACAGACCAGCTAGATCTACTGTCTCTATTATATTATGACAGACCAGCTTGATCTACTGTCTCTATTATAATATGACAGACCAGCTAGATCTACTGTCTCTATTATAATATGACAGACCAGCTAGATCTACTGTCTCTATTATAATATGACAGACCAGCTAGATCTACTGTCTCTATTATAATATGACAGACCAGCTTGATCTACTGTCTCTATTATAATATGACAGACCAGCTAGATCTACTGTCTCTATTATAATATGACAGACCAGCTAGATCTACTGTCTCTATTATATTATGACAGACCAGCTAGATCTACTGTCTCTATTATAATATGACAGACCAGCTAGATCTACTGTCTCTATTATAATATGACAGACCAGCTAGATCTACTGTCTCTATTATATTATGACAGACCAGCTAGATCTACTGTCTCTATTATATATGACAGACCAGCTAGATCTACTGTCTCTATTATAATATGACAGACCAGCTAGATCTACTGTCTCTATTATAATATGACAGACCAGCTAGATCTACTGTCTCTATTATAATATGACAGACCAGCTAGATCTACTGTCTCTATTATAATATGACAGACCAGCTAGATCTACTGTCTCTATTATAATATGACAGACCAGCTAGATCTACTGTCTCTATTATATTATGACAGACCAGCTAGATCTACTGTCTCTATTATAATATGACAGACCAGCTAGATCTACTGTCTCTATTATATTATGACAGACCAGCTAGTCTCTATTATAATACAGACCAGCTAGATCTACTGTCTCTTATAATATGACAGACCAGCTAGATCTACTGTCTCTATTATAATATGACAGACCAGCTAGATCTACTGTCTCTATTATAATATGACAGACCAGCTAGATCTACTGTCTCTATTATAATATGACAGACCAGCTAGATCTACTGTCTCTATTATAATATGACAGACCAGCTAGATCTACTGTCTCTATTATTTATGACAGAACAGCTAGATCTACTGTCTCTATTATATTATGACTGACCAGCAAGATCTACTGTCTCTATTATAATATGACAGACCAGCTAGATCTACTGTCTCTATTATATTATGACAGACCAGCTTGATCTACTGTCTCTATTATAATGTGACAGACCAGCTAGATCTACTGTCTCTATTATAATATGACAGACCAGCTAGATCTACTGTCTCTATTATAATATGACAGACCAGCTAGATCTACTATCTCTATTATTTTATGACAGACCAGCTAGATCTACTGTCTCTATTATAATATGACAGACCAGCTAGATCTACTGTCTCTATTATATTATGACAGACCAGCTAGATCTACTGTCTCTATTATATTATGACAGACCAGCTAGATCTACTGTCTCTATTATAATATGACAGACCAGCTAGATCTACTGTCTCTATTATAATATGACAGACCAGCTAGATCTACTGTCTCTATTATAATATGACAGACCAGCTAGATCTACTGTCTCTATTATAATATGACAGACCAGCTAGATCTACTGTCTCTATTATATTATGACAGACCAGCTAGATCTACTGTCTCTATTATAATATGACAGACCAGCTAGATCTACTGTCTCTATTATAATATGACAGACCAGCTAGATCTACTGTCTCTATTATAATATGACAGACCAGCTAGATCTACTGTCTCTATTATAATATGACAGACCAGCTAGATCTACTGTCTCTATTATAATATGACAGACCAGCTAGATCTACTGTCTCTATTATATTATGACAGACAGCTAGATCTACTGTCTCTATTATATTATGACTGACCAGCTAGATCTACTGTCTCTATTATAATATGACAGACCAGCTAGATCTACTGTCTCTATTATATTATGACAGACCAGCTAGATCTACTGTCTCTATTATAATATGACAGACCAGCTAGATCTACTGTCTCTATTATAATATGACAGACCAGCTAGATCTACTGTCTCTCTTATATTATGACAGACCAGCTTGATCTACTGTCTCTATTATAATATGACAGACCAGCTAGATCTACTGTCTCTATTATAATATGACAGACCAGCTAGATCTACTGTCTCTATTATAATATGACAGACCAGCTAGATCTACTGTCTCTATTATAATATGACAGACCAGCTAGATCTACTGTCTCTTTATAATATGACAGACCAGCTAGATCTACTGTCTCTATTATAATATGACAGACCAGCTAGATCTACTGTCTCTATTATATTATGACAGACCAGCTAGATCTACTGTCTCTATTATAATATGACAGACCAGCTAGATCTACTGTCTCTATTATAATTTGACAGACCAGCTAGATCTACTGTCTCTATTATATTGACAGACCAGCTTGATCTACTGTCTCTATTATAATATGACAGACCAGCTAGATCTACTGTCTCTATTATATTATGACAGACCAGCTTGATCTACTGTCTCTCTATTATATTATGACAGACCAGCTAGATCTACTGTCTCTATTATAATATGACAGACCAGCTAGATCTACTGTCTCTATTATATTATGACAGACCAGCTAGATCTACTGTCTCTATTATAATATGACAGACCAGCTAGATCTACTGTCTCTATTATATTATGACAGACCAGCTAGATCTACTGTCTCTATTATAATATGACAGACCAGCTAGATCTACTGTCTCTATTATAATATGACAGACCAGCTAGATCTACTGTCTCTATTATATTATGACAGACCAGCTTGATCTACTGTCTCTATTATAATATGACAGACCAGCTAGATCTACTGTCTCTATTATAATATGACAGACCAGCTAGATCTACTGTCTCTATTATAATATGACAGACCAGCTAGATCTACTGTCTCTATTATAATATGACAGACCAGCTAGATCTACTGTCTCTATTATAATATGACAGACCAGCTAGATCTACTGTCTCTATTATATTATGACAGAACAGCTAGATCTACTGTCTCTATTATATTATGGCTGACCAGCAAGATCTACTGTCTCTATTATAATATGACAGACCAGCTAGATCTACTGTCTCTCTTATATTATGACAGACCAGCTTGATCTACTATCTCTATTATAATATGACAGACCAGCTAGATCTACTGTCTCTATTATAATATGACAGACCAGCTAGATCTACTGTCTCTATTATATTATGACAGACCAGCTTGATCTACTATCTCTATTATTTTATGACAGACCAGCTAGATCTACTGTCTCTATTATAATATGACAGACCAGCTAGATCTACTGTCTCTATTATATTATGACAGACCAGCTAGATCTACTGTCTCTATTATATTATGACAGACCAGCTTGATCTACTGTCTCTATTATAATATGACATACCAGCTAGATCTACTGTCTCTATTATAATATGACAGACCAGCTAGATCTGCTGTCTCTATTATAATATGACAGACCAGCTAGATCTACTGTCTCTATTATAATATGACAGACCAGCTAGATCTGACAGACCAGCTAGATCTACTGTCTCTATTATAATATGACAGACCAGCTAGATCTACTGTCTCTATTATAATATGACAGACCAGCTAGATCTACTGTCTCTATTATAATATGACAGACCAGCTAGATCTACTGTCTCTATTATAATATGACAGACCAGCTAGATCTACTGTCTCTATTATAATATGACAGACCAGCTAGATCTACTGTCTCTATTATATTATGACAGACCAGCTAGATCTACTGTCTCTATTATAATTTGACAGACCAGCTAGATCTACTGTCTCTATTATATTATGACAGAACAGCTTGATCTACTGTCTCTATTATAATATGACAGACCAGCTAGATCTACTGTCTCTATTATAATATGACAGACCAGCTAGATCTACTGTCTCTATTATAATATGAAAGACCAGCTAGATCTACTGTCTAAATTATAATATGACAGACTAGCTAGATTTGCTGTCTCTATTATAATATGACAGACCAGCTAGATCTACTGTCTCTATTATATTATGACAGAACAGCTAGATCTACTGTCTCTATTATATTATGGCTGACCAGCAAGATCTACTATCTCTATTATAATATGACAGACCAGCTAGATCTAATGTCTCTATTAGATTATGACAGACCAGCTAGAACTACTGTCTCTATTATAATATGACAGACCAGCTAGATCTACTGTCTCTATTATAATATGACAGACCAGCTAGATCTACTGTCTCTATTATAATATGACAGACCAGCTAGATCTACTGTCTCTATTATAATATGACAGACCAGCTAGATCTACTGTCTCTATTATAATATGACAGACCAGCTAGATCTACTGTCTCTATTATAATATGACAGACCAGCTAGATCTACTGTCTCTATTATATTATGACAGACCAGCTAGATCTACTGTCTCTATTATAATATGACAGACCAGCTAGATCTACTGTCTCTATTATAATATGACAGACCAGCTAGATCTACTGTCTCTATTATAATATGACAGACCAGCTAGATCTACTGTCTCTATTATATTATGACAGACCAGCTAGATCTACTGTCTCTATTATAATATGACAGACCAGCTAGATCTACTGTCTCTATTATAATATGACAGACCAGCTAGATCTACTGTCTCTATTATATTATGACAGACCAGCTAGATCTACTGTCTCTATTATATTATGACAGACCAGCTAGATCTACTGTCTCTATTATTTTATGACAGACCAGCTAGATCTACTGTCTCTATTATATTATGACAGACCAGCTAGATCTACTGTCTCTATTATAATATGACAGACCAGCTAGATCTACTGTCTCTATTATAATATGACAGACCAGCTAGATCTACTGTCTCTATTATAATATGACAGACCAGCTAGATCTACTGTCTCTATTATAATATGACAGACCAGCTAGATCTACTCTCTATTATATTATGACAGACCAGCTTGATCTACTGTCTCTATTATAATTTGACAGACCAGCTACATCTACTGTCTCTATTATATTGTGACAGAACAGCTTGATCTACTGTCTCTATTATAATATGACAGACCAGCTACATCTACTGTCTCTATTATAATATGACAGACCAGCTAGATCTACTGTCTCTATTATAATATGACAGACCAGCTAGATCTACTGTCTAAATTATAATATGACAGACTAGCTAGATTTGCTGTCTCTATTATAATATGACAGACCAGCTAGATCTACTGTCTCTATTATATTATGACAGAACAGCTAGATCTACTGTCTCTATTATATTATGGCTGACCAGCAAGATCTACTGTCTCTATTATAATATGACAGACCAGCTAGATCTACTGTCTCTATTATAATATGACAGACCAGCTAGATCTACTGTCTCTATTATAATATGACAGACCAGCTAGATCTACTGTCTATATTATAATATGACAGACCAGCTAGATCTACTGTCTCTATTATATTATGACAGACCAGCTAGATCTACTGTCTCTATTATATTATGACAGACCAGCTAGATCTACTGTCTCTATTATAATATGACAGACCAGCTAGATCTACTGTCTCTATTATATTATGACAGACCAGCTAGATCTACTGTCTCTATTATAATATGACAGACCAGCTAGATCTACTGTCTCTATTATAACATGACAGACCAGCTAGATCTACTGTCTCTATTATAATATGACAGACCAGCTAGATCTACTGTCTCTCTTATATTATGACAGACCAGCTAGATCTACTGTCTCTATTATAATATGACAGACCAGCTAGATCTACTGTCTCTATTATAATATGACAGACCAGCTAGATCTACTGTCTCTATTATATTATGACAGACCAGCTAGATCTACTGTCTCTTTTATATTATGACAGACCAGCTAGATCTACTGTCTCTGTCTCTATATTATTTTATGACAGACAAGCTAGATTATAATGTCTCTATTATATTATGACAGACCAGCTAGATCTACTGTCTCTATTATAATATGACAGACCAGCTAGATCTACTGTCTTTTTATAATAATGACAAACCAGCTATATCTACTGTCTCTATTATAATATGACAGACCAGCTAGATCTACTGTCTCTATTATATTATGACAGACCAGCTAGATCTACTGTCTCTATTATAATATGACAGACCAGCTAGATCTACTGTCTCTATTATAATATGACAGACCAGCTAGATCTACTGTCTCTATTATAATATGACAGACCAGCTAGATCTACTGTCTCTATTATAATATGACAGACCAGCTAGATCTACTGTCTCTATTATAACATGACAGACCAGCTAGATCTACTGTCTCTATTATAATATGACAGACCAGCTAGATCTACTGTCTCTCTTATATTATGACAGACCAGCTTGATCTACTGTCTCTATTATAATATGACAGACCAGCTAGATCTACTGTCTCTTTTATAATATGACAGACCAGCTAGATCTACTGTCTCTATTATATTATGACAGACCAGCTAGAACTACTGTCTCTATTATAATTTGATAGACCAGCTAGATCTACTGTCTCTATTATAATATGACAGACCAGCTAGATCTACTGTCTCTATTATAATATGACAGACCAGCTAGATCTACTGTCTCTATTATAATATGACAGACCAGCTAGATCTACTGTCTCTATTATAATATGACAGACCAGCTAGAACTACTGTCTCTATTATAATATGACAGACCAGCTACATCTACTGTCTCTATTATAATATGACAGACCAGCTAGATCTTCTGTCTCTATTATAACATGACAGACCAGCTAGATCTACTGTCTCTATTATAATATGACAGACCAGCTAGATCTACTGTCTCTCTTATATTATGACAGACCAGCTTGATCTACTGTCTCTATTATAATATGACAGACCAGCTTGATCTTCTGTCTCTATTATATTCTGACAGACCAGCTAGATCTAATGTCTCTATTAGATTATGACAGACCAGCTAGAACTACTGTCTCTATTATAATATGACAGACCAGCTAGATCTACTGTCTCTATTATAATATGACAGACCAGCTACATCTACTGTCTCTATTACAATATGACAGACCAGCTAGATCTACTGTCTCTATTATAACATGACAGACCAGCTAGTTCTACTGTCTCTATTATAATATGACAGACCAGCTACATCTTCTGTCTCTATTATAATATGACAGACCAGCTTGATCTACTGTCTATATTATAATATGACAGACCAGCTAGATCGACTGTCTCTATTAGATTATGACAGACCAGCTAGATCTAATGTCTCTATTAGATTATGACAGACCAGCTAGAACTACTGTCTCTATTATAATATGACAGACCAGCTAGATCTACTGTCTCTATTATATTATGACAGACCAGCTAGATCTACTGTCTCTATTATAATATGACAGACCAGCTAGATCTACTGTCTCTATTATAACATGACAGACCAGCTAGATCTACTGTCTCTATTATAATATGACAGACCAGCTAGATCTACTGTCTCTATTATATTATGACAGACCGGCTAGATCTACTATCTCGATTATATTATGACAGACCAGCTAGATCTACTTCCTCTATTATATTATGAAAATCCAGTTAGATCTACTGTCTCTTTTATATTATGACAGACCAGCTCGATCTACTGTCTCTATTATTTTATGACAGACCAGCTAGAACTACTGTCTCTATTATATTATGACAGACCAGCTAGATCTACTGTCTCTATTATAATATGACAGACCAGCTAGATCTACTGTCTCTATTATAATATGACAGACCAGCTAGATCTACTGTCTCTATTATAATATGACAGACCAGCTAGATCTACTGTCTCTATTATAATCTGACAGACCAGCTAGATCTACTGTCTCTATTATAATCTGACAGACCAGCTAGATCTACTGTCTCTATTATAATATGACAGACCAGCTAGATCTACTGTCTCTATTATAACATGACAGACCAGCTAGATCTACTGTCTCTATTATAATATGACAGACCAGCTAGATCTAATGTCTCTATTATATTATGACAGACCAGCTAGATCTAATGTCTCTATTATAATATGACAGACCAACTAGAGCTACTGTCTCTATTATAATATGACAGACCAGCTACATCTACTGTCTCTATTATAATATGACAGACCAGCTAGATCTACTGTCTCTATTATAATATGAAAGACCAGCTAGATCTACTGTCTCTATTATAATATGACAGACCAGCTACATCTACTGTCTCTATTATAATATGACAGACCAGCTAGATCTACTGTCTCTATTATAACATGACAGACCAGCTAGATCTACTGTCTCTATTATAACATGACAGACAAGCTAGATATACTGTCTCTATTATAATATGACAGACCAGCTAGATCTACTGTCTCTCTTATAATATGACAGACCAGCTTGATCTACTGTCTATATTATAATATGACAGACCAGCTAGATCTACTGTCTCTATTATATTATGACAGACCAGCTAGATCTAATGTCTCTATTATATTATGACAGACCAGCTAGATCTAATGTCTCTATTAGATTATGACAGACCAGCTAGAACTACTGTCTCTATTATAATATGACAGACTAGCTAGATCTACTGTCTCTATTACAATATGACAGACCAGCTAGATCTACTGTCTCTATTATATTATGACAGAACAGCTAGATCTACTGTCTCTATTATATTATGGCTGACCAGCAAGATCTACTGTCTCTATTATAATATGACAGACCAGCTAGATCTACTGTCTCTATTATATTATGACAGAACAGCTAGATCTACTGTCTCTATTATATTATGGCTGACCAGCTAGATCTACTGTCTCTATTATAACATGACAGACCAGCTAGATCTACTGTCTCTATTATAATATGACAGACCAGCTTGATCTACTGTCTATATTATAATATGACAGACCAGCTAGATCTACTGTCTCTATATTAGATTATGACAGACCAGCTAGATCTACTGTCTCTATTAGATTATGAGAGACCAGCTAGAACTACTGTCTCTATTATAATATGACAGACCAGCTAGATCTACTGTCTCTATTATATTATGACAGACCAGCTTGATCTACTGTCTATATTATAATATGACAGACCAGCTAGATCTACTGTCTCTATTATAACATGACAGACCAGCTAGATCTAGTGTCTCTATTATAATATGACAGACCAGCTAGATCTACTGTCTCTCTTATATTATGACAGACCAGCTTGATCTACTGTCTATATTATAATATGACAGACCAGCTAGATCGACTGTCTCTATTATAATATGACAGACCAGCTAGATCTACAGTCTCTATTACATTATGACAGACCAGCTAGATCTACTGTCTCTTTTATATTATGACAGACCAGCTAGATCTACTGTCTCAATTATTTTATGACAGACAAGCTAGAACTAATGTCTCTATTATATTATGACAGACCAGCAAGATCTACTGTCTCTATTATAATATGACAGACCAGCTAGATCTACTGTCTTTTTAATAATGTTACAAACCAGCTATATCTACTGTCTCTATTATAATATGACAGACTAGCTAGATCTAATGTCTCTATTAGATTATGACAGACCAGCTAGAACTACTGTCTCTATTATAATATGACAGGCCAGCTAGATCTACTGTCTCTATTATAATATGACAGACCAGCTACATCTACTGTCTCTATTATAATATGACAGACCAGCTAGATCTACTGTCTCTATTATAATATGACAGACCAGCTAGATCTACTGTCTCTATTATAACATGACAGACCAGCTAGATCTACTGTCTCTATTATAATATGACAGACCAGCTAGATCTACTGTCTCTCTTATATTATGACAGACCAGCTTGATCTACTGTCTCTATTATATTATGACAGACCAGCTAGATCTACTGTCTCTATTATAATATGACAGACCAGCTAGATCTAATGTCTCTATTATAATATGACAGACCAGCTAGGTCTACTGTCTTTTTAATAATGTTACAAACCAGCTACATCTACTGTCTCTATTATAATATGACAGACCAGCTACATCTTCTGTCTCTATTATAACATGACAGACCAGCTACATCTTCTGTCTCTATTATAACATGACAGACCAGCTAGATCTTCTGTCTCTATTATAATATGACAGACCAGCTACATCTACTGTCTCTATTATAATATGACAGACCAGCTACATCTACTGTCTCTATTATAATATGACAGACCAGCTACATCTTCTGTCTCTATTATAACATGACAGACCAGCTAGATCTTCTGTCTCTATTATTATATGACAGACCAGCTAGATCTACTGTCTCTCTTATATTATGACAGACCAGCTTGATCTACTGTCTATATTATAATATGACAGACCAGCTAGATCGACTGTCTCTATTAGATTATGACAGACCAGCTAGATCTAATGTCTCTATTAGATTATGACAGACCAGCTAGAACTACTGTCTCTATTATAATTTGATAGACCAGCTACATCTACTGTCTCTATTATAACATGACAGACCAGCTACATCTACTGTCTCTATTATAATATGACAGACCAGCTAGATCTACTGTCTCTATTATAATATGACAGACCAGCTAGATCTAATGTCTCTATTATAATATGACAGACCAGCTACATCTACTGTCTCTATTATAATATGACAGACCAGCTACATCTACTGTCTCTATTATAATATGACAGACCAGCTACATCTTCTGTCTCTATTATAACATGACAGACCAGCTAGATCTTCTGTCTCTATGATAATATGACAGACCAGCTAGATCTACTGTCTCTCTTATATTATGACAGACCAGCTTGATCTACTGTCTATATTATAATATGACAGACCAGCTGGAACTACTGTCTCTATTATAATATGACAGACCAGCTAGATCTACTGTCTCTATTATAATATGACAGACCAGCTACATCTACGGTCTCTATTATAATATGACAGACCAGCTAGATCTACTGTCTCTATTATAACATGACAGACCAGCTAGATCTACTGTCTTTTTAATAATGTTACAAACCAGCTAGATCTACTGTCTATATTATAATATGACAGACCAGCTAGATCGACTGTCTCTCTTATATTATGACAGACCAGCTTGATCTACTGTCTATATTATAATATGACAGACCAGCTAGATCTACTGTCTCTATTAGATTATGAGAGACCAGCTAGAACTACTGTCTCTAAAATAATATGACAGACCAGCTACATCTACTGTCTCTATTATAATATGACAGACCAGCTACATCTACTGTCTCTATTATAATATGACAGACCAGCTAGATCTACTGTCTCTATTATAACATGACAGACCAGCTAGATCTACTGTCTCTATTATAATATGACAGACCAGCTACATCTTCTGTCTCTATTATAACATGACAGACCAGCTACATCTTCTGTCTCTATTATAACATGACAGACCAGCTAGATCTTCTGTCTCTATTATAATATGACAGACCAGCTACATCTACTGTCTATATTATAATATGACAGACCAGCTAGATCGACTGTCTCTATTAGATTATGACAGACCAGCTAGATCTAATGTCTCTATTAGATTATGACAGACCAGCTAGATCTACTGTCTCTATTATAACATGACAGACCAGCTACATCTACTGTCTCTATTATAATATGACAGACCAGCTACATCTACTGTCTCTATTATAATATGACAGACCAGCTACATCTTCTGTCTCTATTATAACATGACAGACCAGCTAGATCTTCTGTCTCTATTATAATATGACAGACCAGCTTGATCTACTGTCTATATTATAATATGACAGACCAGCTAGATCGACTGTCTCTATTAGATTATGACAGACCAGCTAGATCTAATGTCTCTATTATATTATGACAGACCAGCTAGATCTACTGTCTCTATTATAATTTGACAGACCAGCTAGATCTACTGTCTCTATTATAACATGACAGACAGGCTAGATCTACTTTCTCTATTACATTATGACAGACCAGCTAGATCTACTGTCTCTATTATAACATGACAGACCAGCTAGATCTACTGTCTCTATTAGATTATGACAGACCAGCTAGATCTAATGTCTCTATTAGATTATGACAGACCAGCTAGAACTACTGTCTCTATTATAATTTGACAGACCAGCTACATCTACTGTCTCTATTATAATATGACAGACCAGCTACATCTACTGTCTCTATTATAATATGACAGACCAGCTAGATCTACTGTCTCTATTATAATATGACAGACCAGCTAGATCTAATGTCTCTATTAGATTATGACAGACTAGCTACATCTACTGTCTCTATTATAATATGACAGACCAGCTACATCTACTGTCTCTATTATAATATGACAGACCAGCTAGATCTACTGTCTCTATTATAATATGACAGACCAGCTAGATCTACTGTCTCTATTATAACATGACAGACCAGCTAGATCTACTGTCTCTATTATAATATGACAGACCAGCTTGATCTACTGTCTATATTATAATATGACAGACCAGCTAGATCGACTGTCTCTATTAGATTATGACAGACCAGCTAGATCTAATGTCTCTATTAGATTATGACAGACCAGCTAGATCTAATGTCTCTATTAGATTATGAGAGACCAGCTAGAACTACTGTCTCTATTATAATATGACAGACCAGCTACATCTACTGTCTCTATTATAATATGACAGACCAGCTACATCTTCTGTCTCTATTATAACATGACAGACCAGCTAGATCTTCTGTCTCTATTATAATATGACAGACCAGCTAGATCTACTGTCTATGTTATAATATGACAGACCAGCTAGATCGACTGTCTCTATTAGATTATGACAGACCAGCTAGATCTAATGTCTCTTTTAGATTATGACAGACCAGCTAGAACTACTGTCTCTATTATAATTTGACAGACCAGCTACATCTACTGTCTCTATTATAATATGACAGACCAGCTACATCTACTGTCTCTATTATAATATGACAGACCAGCTAGATCTACTGTCTCTATTATAATATGACAGACCAGCTAGATCTAATGTCTCTATTAGATTATGACAGACCAGCTACATCTAATGTCTCTATTATAATATGACAGACCAGCTACATCTACTGTCTCTATTATAATATGACAGACCAGCTACATCTACTGTCTCTATTATAATATGACAGACCAGCTAGATCTACTGTCTCTATTATAATATGACAGACCAGCTAGATCTACTGTCTCTATTATTTTGTGACAGACCAGCTGGATCTACTGTCTCTAATATATTATGACAGACCAGATAGATCTACTGTCTCTCTTATATTATGACAGACCAGCTAGATCTAACGTATCTATTAAAATATGACAGACCAGCTAGATCTACTGTGTCTATTAGATTATGAGAGACCAGCTAGAACTACTGTCTCTATTATAATATGACAGACCAGCTACATCTACTGTCTCTATTATAATTTGACAGACCAGCTACATCTACTGTCTCTATTATAATATGACAGACCAGCTAGATCTACTGTCTATATTATAACATGACAGACCAGCTAGATCTAGTGTCTCTATTATAATATGACAGACCAGCTAGATCTACTGTCTCTGTTATATTATGACAGACCAGCTCTTATATTATGACAGACCAGCTTGATCTACTGTCTATATTATAATATGACAGACCAGCTAGATCGACTGTCTCTATTATAATATGACAGACCAGCTAGATCTACTGTCTCTATTATAATATGACAGACCAGCTAGATCTAATGTCTCTATTAGATTATGACAGACCAGCTAGAACTACTGTCTCTATTATAATATGACAGACCAGCTACATCTACTGTCTCTATTATAATATGACAGACCAGCTACATCTACTGTCTCTATTATAATATGACAGACCAGCTACATCTACTGTCTCTATTATAATATGAAAGACCAGCTAGATCTTCTGTCTCTATTATAACATGACAGACCAGCTAGATCTACTGTCTCTATTATAATATGACAGACCAGCTTGATCTACTGTCTATATTATAATATGACAGAACAGCTAGATCGACTGTCTCTATTAGATTATGACAGACCAGCTAGATCTACTGTCTCTATTATATTATGACTGACCTGCTAGATCTACTGTCTCTATTATATTATGACAGACCAGCTATATCTACTGTCTCAATTATAATATGACTGACCTGCTAGATCTACTGTCTCAATTATAATATGACAGATCAGCTAGATCTACTGTCTCCAATTATTTCATGACAGACCAGCTAGATCTACTGTCTCTATTATATTATGACAGACCAGCTAGATCTACTGTCTCTATTATATTATGACAGACCAGCTACATCTACTTTCTCTATCATATTATGACAGACCAGCTAGATCGACTGTCTCTATTATAATATGACACACCAGCTAGATCTACAGTCTCTATTACATTATGACAGACCAGCTAGATCTACTGTCTCTTTTATATTATGACAGACCAGCTAGATCTACTGTCTCAATGATTTTATGACAGACAAGCTAGAACTAATGTCTCTAT
>NW_024607229.1:0-20833 GCF_018296145.1 Oncorhynchus tshawytscha | reverse complement strand
TCTCTATTATATTCTGACAGACCAGCTAGATCCACTGTCTCTATTATAATCTGACAGACCAGCTAGATCCACTGTCTCTATTTTATTATGACAGACCAGCTAGCTCTACTGTCTATATTATAATATGGCAGACCAGCTTGATCTACTGTCTCTATGTCTCTATTAAATTATGACAGACCAGCTAGATCAACTGTCTCTATTATAATCTGACAGACAAGCTAGAGCTACTGTCTCTATGTCTCTATTAAATTATGACAGACCAGCTAGATCTACTGTGTCTATTATAATATTACAGACCAGCTTGATCTACTGTCTCTATTATAATATGACAGACCAGCTAGATCTACTGTCTCTATTATAATT
Source organism: Oncorhynchus tshawytscha (assembly GCF_018296145.1). Taxonomy (NCBI): domain Eukaryota; kingdom Metazoa; phylum Chordata; class Actinopteri; order Salmoniformes; family Salmonidae; genus Oncorhynchus; species Oncorhynchus tshawytscha. The sequence goes on along the minus strand of NW_024607229.1, from coordinate 20,470 downwards.
ATGACAGACCAGCTAGATCTACTGTCTCTATTATATTATGACAGACCAGCTAGATCTACTGTCTCTATTATATTATGACAGACCAGCTAGATCTACTGTCTCTATTATAATATGACAGACCAGCTAGATCTACTGTCTCTATGTATTATGATAGATCTATGATTATAATATGACAGACCAGCTAGATCTACTGTCTCTATTATATTATGACAGACCAGCTAGATCTACTGTCTCTATTATATATATGACAGACCAGCTAGATCTACTGTCTCTATTATATTATGACAGACCAGCTAGATCTACTGTCTCTATTATTATTATGACAGACCAGCTAGATCTACTGTCTCTATTATATATGACAGACCAGCTAGATCTACTGTCTCTATTATTAAATTATGACAGACCAGCTAGATCTACTGTCTTATATGACAGACCAGCTAGATCTACTGTCTCTATTATATTATGACAGACCAGCTAGATCTACTGTCTCTATTATATTATGACAGACCAGCTAGATCTACTGTCTCTATTATATTATGACAGACCAGCTAGATCTACTGTCTCTATTATATTATGACAGACCAGCTAGATCTACTGTCTCTATTATAATTATGACAGACCAGCTATCTACTGTCTCTATTATATTATGACAGACCAGCTAGATCTACTGTCTCTATTATAATATGACAGACCAGCTAGATCTACTGTCTCTATTATATTCTACTGTCTCTGACAGACCAGCTAGATCTACTGTCTCTATTATATTATGACAGACCAGCTAGATCTACTGTCTCTATTATAATATGACAGACCAGCTAGATCTACTGTCTCTATTATAATATGACAGACCAGCTTGATCTACTGTCTCTATGTCTCTATTAAATTATGACAGACCAGCTAGATCTACTGTCTCTATGTCTCTATTATATTATGACAGACCAGCTAGATCAACTGTCTCTATTATAATCTGACAGACCAGCTAGATCTACTGTCTCTATTATAAAATTATGACAGACCAGCTAGATCTACTGTCTCTATTATAATATGACAGACCAGCTAGATCTACTGTCTCTATTATAATTATGACAGACCAGCTAGATCTACTGTCTCTATTATAATCTGACAGACCAGCTAGATCTACTGACTCTATTATATTTTGACAGAACAGCTAGATCTACTGTCTCTGTTATATTATGACAGACCAGCTAGATCTACTGTCTCTATTTTATTATGACAGACCAGCTAGATCTACTGTGTCTATTATAATATTACAGACCAGTTTGATCTACTGTCTCTATTATAATATGACAGACCAGCTTGATCTACTGTCTCTATGTCTCTATTAAATTATGACAGACCAGCTAGATCTACTGTCTCTATCTACTAAATTATGACTCTATAGATCTACTGTCTCTCTATTATATTATGACAGACCAGCTAGATCTCTACTGTCTCTATTATAATCTGACAGACCAGCTAGATCTACTGTCTCTATGTCTCTATTAAATTATGACAGACCAGCTAGATCTACTGTCTCTATTATCTATTATATGACAGACCAGCTAGATCTACTGTCTCTATTATAATATGACAGACCAGCTAGATCTACTGTCTCTATTATATTATGACAGACCAGCTAGATCTACTGTCTCTATTATATTATGACAGACCAGCTAGATCTACTGTCTCTATTATATTATGACAGACCAGCTAGATCTACTGTCTCTATTATAATATGACAGACCAGCTAGATCTACTGTCTCTATTATGACAGACCAGCTAGATCTAAATTATGACAGACCAGCTAGATCTACTGTCTCTATTATATTATGACAGACCAGCTAGATCTACTGTCTCTATTATAATATGACAGACCAGCTAGATCTACTGTCTCTATTATAATATGACAGACCAGCTAGATCTACTGTCTCTATTCTCTATTAATATGACAGACCAGCTAGATCTACTGTCTCTATTATATTATATATTATGACAGACCAGCTAGATCTACTGTCTCTATTATATTATGACAGACCAGCTAGATCTACTGTCTCTATTATCTTATGACAGACCAGCTAGATCTACTGTCTCTATTATATTATATATGACAGACCAGCTAGATCTACTGTCTCTATTATATTATGACAGACCAGCTAGATCTACTGTCTCTATTATATATTATGACAGACCAGCTAGATCTACTGTCTCTATTATATTATGACAGACCAGCTAGATCTACTGTCTCTATTATAATTATGACAGACCAGCTAGATCTACTGTCTCTATGCTAGATCTACTGTCTCTATTATAATATGACAGACCAGCTAGATCTACTGTCTCTATTATATTATGACAGACCAGCTAGATCTACTGTCTCTATTATTATATATGACAGACCAGCTAGATCTACTGTCTCTATTATACAGACCATGACTAGACTATTATAATAGATCTACAGACCAGCTAGATCTACTGTCTCTATTATATTATGACAGACCAGCTAGATCTACTGTCTCTATTATATTATGACAGACCAGCTAGATCTACTGTCTCTATTATAATATGAGACCAGCTAGATCTAGATCTACTGTCTCTATTATATTATGACAGACCAGCTAGACTGTCTCTGTCTACTATGACAGACTAGATCTACTGTCTCTATTATATTATGACAGACCAGCTAGATCTACTGTCTCTATATATTATATGACAGACCAGCTAGATCTACTGTCTCTATTATATTATGACAGACCAGCTAGATCTACTGTCTCTATTATATTATGACAGACCAGCTAGATCTACTGTATTATAATCTGACAGACCAGCTAGATCTACTGTCTCTATCTCTATTATATTATGACAGACCAGCTAGATCTACTATTATATTATGACAGACCAGCTAGATCTACTGTCTCTATTATAATATGACAGACCAGCTAGATCTACTGTCTCTATGTCTCTATTATTATGACAGACCAGCTAGATCTACTGTGTCTATTATAATATGACAGACCAGCTAGATCTACTGTCTCTATTATAATATGACAGACCAGCTAGATCTACTGTCTCTATTATATTATATGACAGACCAGCTAGATCTACTGTCTCTATTATATTATGACAGACCAGCTAGATCTACTGTCTCTATTATATTATGACAGACCAGCTAGATCTACTGTCTCTATTATATATATGACAGACCAGCTAGATCTACTGTCTCTATTATAATATGACAGACCAGCTACTGATCTATGACAGACCAGCTAGATCTATTATCTCTTATGACAGACCAGCTAGATCTACTGTCTCTATTATATTATGACAGACCAGCTAGATCTACTGTCTCTATTATATATATGACAGACCAGCTAGATCTACTGTCTCTATTCTCTATTATATTATGACAGACCAGCTAGATCTACTGTCTCTATTATAATTATGACAGACCAGCTAGATCTACTGTCTCTATTATATGACAGAGACCAGCTAGATCTATGTCTCTATTATATTATGACAGACCAGCTAGATCTACTGTCTCTATTATATCTATGACAGACAGAGCCAGCTAGATCTACTGTCTCTATTATATTATGACAGACCAGCTAGATCTACTGTCTCTATGACAGACCAGCTCTCTATTATATTATGACAGACCAGCTAGATCTACTGTCTCTATTATATTATGACAGACCAGCTAGATCTACTATTATATTATGACAGACCAGCTAGATCTACTGTCTCTATTATATTATGACAGACCAGCTAGATCTACTGTCTCTATTATAATATGACAGACCAGCTAGATCTACTGTCTCTATTATATTATGACAGACCAGCTAGATCTACTGTCTCTATTATATTATGACAGACCAGCTAGATCTACTGTCTCTATTATAATATGACAGACCAGCTAGATCTACTGTCTCTATTATATTATGACAGACCAGCTAGATCTACTGTCTCTATTATATTATGACAGACCAGCTAGATCTACTGTCTCTATTATAATATGACAGACCAGCTAGATCTACTGTCTCTATTATATTATGACAGACCAGCTAGATCTACTGTCTCTATTATATTATGACAGACCAGCTAGATCTACTGTCTCTATTATAATATGACAGACCAGCTAGATCTACTGTCTCTATTATATTATGACAGACCAGCTAGATCTACTGTCTCTATTATATTATGACAGACCAGCTAGATCTACTGTCTCTATTTTATTATGACAGACCAGCTAGATCTACTGTCTCTATTATAATATGACAGACCAGCTAGATCTACTGTCTCTATGTCTCTATTAAATTATGACAGACCAGCTAGATCTACTGTCTCTATGTCTCTATTATATTATGACAGACCAGCTAGATCTACTGTCTCTATTATAATATGACAGACCAGCTAGATATACTGTCTCTATGTCTCTATTAAATTATGACAGACCAGCTAGATCTACTGTCTCTATGTCTCTATTATATTATGACAGACCAGCTAGATCAACTGTCTCTATTATAATCTGACAGACAAGCTAGAGCTACTGTCTCTATGTCTCTATTAAATTATGACAGACCAGCTAGATCTACTGTGTCTATTATAATATTACAGACCAGCTTGATCTACTGTCTCTATTATAATATGACAGACCAGCTAGATCTACTGTCTCTATTATATTATGACAGACCAGCTAGATCTACTGTCTCTATTATATTATGACAGACCAGCTAGATCTACTGTCTCTATTATATTATGACAGACCAGCTAGATCTACTGTCTCTGTTATATATATGACAGACCAGCTAGATCTACTGTCTCTATTATATATGACAGACCAGCTAGATCTACTGTCTCTATTATATATATGACAGACCAGCTAGATCTACTGTCTCTGATTCTACTGTCTCTATTATATATGGCAGACCAGCTAGATCTACTGTCTCTATGTCTCTATTATTAATTATGACAGACCAGCTAGATCTACTGTCTCTATGTCTCTATTATTATAATATGACAGACCAGCTAGATCTACTGTCTCTATTATAATCTGACAGACCAGCTAGATCTATACTGTCTCTATTATTAATTATGACAGACCAGCTAGATCTACTGTCTCTATGTCTCTATTAGCTAGATCTACTGTCTCTATTATAATATGACAGACCAGCTGGATCTACTGTCTCTATTATAATATGACAGACCAGCTAGATCTACTGTCTCTATATCATTATGACAGACCAGCTAGATCTACTGTCTCTATTATAATATGACAGACCAGCTAGATCTACTGTCTCTATTCTATTATATTATGACAGACCAGCTAGATCAACTGTCTCTATTATAATATGACAGACCAGCTAGATCAACTGTCTCTATTATATTCTGACAGACCAGCAGTACCCCTGTATATAGCCTCCACATTGACTCTGTACCAGTACCCCTGTATATAGCCTCCACATTGACTCTGTACCAGTACCCCTGTATATAGCCTCCACATTGACTCTGTACCAGTACCCCTGTATATAGCCTCCACATTGACTCTGTACCAGTACCCCTGTATATAGCCTCCACATTGACTCTGTACCAGTACCCCTGTATATAGCCTCCACATTGACTCTGTACCAGTACCCCTGTATATAGCCTCCACATTGACTCTGTACCAGTACCCCTGTATATAGCCTCCACATTGACTCTGTACCAGTACCCCTGTATATAGCCTCCACATTGACTCTGTACCAGTACCCCTGTATATAGCCTCCACATTGACTCTGTACCAGTACCCCTGTATATAGCCTCCACATTGACTCTGTACCAGTACCCCCTGTATATAGCCTCCACATTGACTCTGTACCAGTACCCCTGTATATAGCCTCCACATTGACTCTGTACCAGTACCCCTGTATATAGCCTCCACATTGACTCTGTACCAGTACCCCTGTATATAGCCTCCACATTGACTCTGTACCAGTACCCCTGTATATAGCCTCCACATTGACTCTGTACCAGTACCCCCTGTATATAGCCTCCACATTGACTCTGTACCAGTACCCCTGTATATAGCCTCCACATTGACTCTGTACCGGTACCCCTGTATATAGCCTCCACATTGACTCTGTACCAGTACCCCTGTATATAGCCTCCACATTGACTCTGTACCAGTACCCCTGTATATAGCCTCCACATTGACTGACTCTGTACCAGTACCCCTGTATATAGCCTCCACATTGACTCTGTACCAGTACCCCTGTATATAGCCTCCACATTGACTCTGTACCAGTACCCCTGTATATAGCCTCCACATTGACTCTGTACCAGTACCCCTGTATATAGCCTCCACATTGACTCTGTACCAGTACCCCTGTATATAGCCTCCACATTGACTCTGTACCAGTACCCCTGTATATAGCCTCCACATTGACTCTGTACCATATAGTACCCTGTACCAGTACCCCTGTATATAGCCTCCACATTGACTCTGTACCAGTACCCCTGTATATAGCCTCCACATTGACTCTGTACCAGTACCCCTGTATATAGCCTCCACATTGACTCTGTACCAGTACCCCTGTATATAGCCTCCACATTGACTCTGTACCAGTACCCCTGTATATAGCCTCCACATTGACTCTGTACCAGTACCCCTGTATATAGCCTCCACATTGACTCTGTACCAGTACCCCTGTATATAGCCTCCACATTGACTCTGTACCAGTACCCCTGTATATAGCCTCCACATTGACTCTGTACCAGTACCCTGTATATAGCCTCCACATTGACTCTGTACCAGTACCCCTGTATATAGCCTCCACATTGACTCTGTACCAGTACCCCTGTATATAGCCTCCACATTGACTCTGTACCAGTACCCCTGTATATAGCCTCCACATTGACTCTGTACCAGTACCCCCTGTATATAGCCTCCACATTGACTCTGTACCAGTACCCCTGTATATAGCCTCCACATTGACTCTGTACCAGTACCCCTGTATATAGCCTCCACATTGACTCTGTACCAGTACCCCTGTATATAGCCTCCACATTGACTCTGTACCAGTACCCCTGTATATAGCCTCCACATTGACTCTGTACCAGTACCCCTGTATATAGCCTCCACATTGACTCTGTACCAGTACCCCTGTATATAGCCTCCACATTGACTCTGTACCAGTACCCCTGTATATAGCCTCCACATTGACTCTGTACCAGTACCCCTGTATATAGCCTCCACATTGACTCTGTACCAGTACCCCTGTATATAGCCTCCACATTGACTCTGTACCAGTACCCTGTATATAGCCTCCACATTGACTCTGTACCAGTACCCCTGTATATAGCCTCCACATTGACTCTGTACCAGTACCCCTGTATATAGCCTCCACATTGACTCTGTACCAGTACCCCTGTATATAGCCTCCACATTGACTCTGTACCAGTACCCCTGTATATAGCCTCCACATTGACTCTGTACCAGTACCCCTGTATATAGCCTCCACATTGACTCTGTACCAGTACCCCTGTATATAGCCTCCACATTGACTCTGTACCAGTACCCCTGTATATAGCCTCCACATTGACTCTGTACCAGTACCCCTGTATATAGCCTCCACATTGACTCTGTACCAGTACCCCTGTATATAGCCTCCACATTGACTCTGTACCAGTACCCCTGTATATAGCCTCCACATTGACTCTGTACCAGTACCCCTGTATATAGCCTCCACATTGACTCTGTACCAGTACCCCTGTATATAGCCTCCACATTGACTCTGTACCAGTACCCCTGTATATAGCCTCCACATTGACTCTGTACCAGTACCCCTGTATATAGCCTCCACATTGACTCTGTACCAGTACCCCTGTATATAGCCTCCACATTGACTCTGACTCTGTACCAGTACCCACATTGACTCTGTACCAGTGTATATAGCCTCCACATTGACTCTGTACCAGTACCCCTGTATATAGCCTCCACATTGACTCTGTACCAGTACCCCTGTATATAGCCTCCACATTGACTCTGTACCAGTACCCCTGTATATAGCCTCCACATTGACTCTGTACCAGTACCCCTGTATATAGCCTCCACATTGACTCTGTACCAGTACCCCTGTATATAGCCTCCACATTGACTCTGTACCAGTACCCCTGTATATAGCCTCCACATTGACTCTGTACCAGTACCCCTGTATATAGCCTCCACATTGACTCTGTACCAGTACCCCTGTATATAGCCTCCACATTGACTCTGTACCAGTACCCCTGTATATAGCCTCCACATTGACTCTGTACCAGTACCCCTGTATATAGCCTCCACATTGACTCTGTACCAGTACCCCTGTATATAGCCTCCACATTGACTCTGTACCAGTACCCCTGTATATAGCCTCCACATTGACTCTGTACCAGTACCCCTGTATATAGCCTCCACATTGACTCTGTACCAGTACCCCTGTATATAGCCTCCACATTGACTCTGTACCAGTACCCCTGTATATAGCCTCCACATTGACTCTGTACCAGTACCCCTGTATATAGCCTCCACATTGACTCTGTACCAGTACCCCTGTATATAGCCTCCACATTGACTCTGTACCAGTACCCCTGTATATAGCCTCCACATTGACTCTGTACCAGTACCCCTGTATATAGCCTCCACATTGACTCTGTACCAGTACCCCTGTATATAGCCTCCACATTGACTCTGTACCAGTACCCCTGTATATAGCCTCCACATTGACTCTGTACCAGTACCCCTGTATATAGCCTCCACATTGACTCTGTACCAGTACCCCTGTATATAGCCTCCACATTGACTCTGTACCAGTACCCCTGTATATAGCCTCCACATTGACTCTGTACCAGTACCCCTGTATATAGCCTCCACATTGACTCTGTACCAGTACCCCTGTATATAGCCTCCACATTGACTCTGTACCAGTACCCCTGTATATAGCCTCCACATTGACTCTGTACCAGTACCCCTGTATATAGCCTCCACATTGACTCTGTACCAGTACCCCTGTATATAGCCTCCACATTGACTCTGTACCAGTACCCCTGTATATAGCCTCCACATTGACTCTGTACCAGTACCCCTGTATATAGCCTCCACATTGACTCTGTACCAGTACCCCTGTATATAGCCTCCACATTGACTCTGTACCAGTACCCCTGTATATAGCCTCCACATTGACTCTGTACCAGTACCCCTGTATATAGCCTCCACATTGACTCTGTACCAGTACCCCTGTATATAGCCTCCACATTGACTCTGTACCAGTACCCCTGTATATAGCCTCCACATTGACTCTGTACCAGTACCCCTGTATATAGCCTCCACATTGACTCTGTACCAGTACCCCTGTATATAGCCTCCACATTGACTCTGTACCAGTACCCCTGTATATAGCCTCCACATTGACTCTGTACCAGTTGACCCCTGTATATAGCCTCCACATTGACTCTGTACCAGTACCCCTGTATATAGCCTCCACATTGACTCTGTACCAGTACCCCTGTATATAGCCTCCACATTGACTCTGTACCAGTACCCCTGTATATAGCCTCCACATTGACTCTGTACCAGTACCCCTGTATATAGCCTCCACATTGACTCTGTACCAGTACCCCTGTATATAGCCTCCACATTGACTCTGTACCAGTACCCCTGTATATAGCCTCCACATTGACTCTGTACCAGTACCCCTGTATATAGCTCCACATTGACTCTGTACCAGTACCCCTGTATATAGCCTCCACATTGACTCTGTACCAGTACCCCTGTATATAGCCTCCACATTGACTCTGTACCAGTACCCCTGTATATAGCCTCCACATTGACTCTGTACCAGTACCCCTGTATATAGCCTCCACATTGACTCTGTACCAGTACCCCTGTATATAGCCTCCACATTGACTCTGTACCAGTACCCCTGTATATAGCCTCCACATTGACTCTGTACCAGTACCCCTGTATATAGCCTCCACATTGACTCTGTACCAGTACCCCTGTATATAGCCTCCACATTGACTCTGTACCAGTACCCCTGTATATAGCCTCCACATTGACTCTGTACCAGTACCCCTGTATATAGCCTCCACATTGACTCTGTACCAGTACCCCTGTATATAGCCTCCACATTGACTCTGTACCAGTACCCCTGTATATAGCCTCCACATTGACTCTGTACCAGTACCCCTGTGTATATAGCCTCCACATTGACTCTGTACCAGTACCCCTGTATATAGCCTCCACATTGACTCTGTACCAGTACCCCTGTATATAGCCTCCACATTGACTCTGTACCAGTACCCCTGTATATAGCCTCCACATTGACTCTGTACCAGTACCCCTGTATATAGCCTCCACATTGACTCTGTACCAGTACCCCTGTATATAGCCTCCACATTGACTCTGTACCAGTACCCCTGTATATAGCCTCCACATTGACTCTGTACCAGTACCCCTGTATATAGCCTCCACATTGACTCTGTACCAGTACCCCTGTATATAGCCTCCACATTGACTCTGTACCAGTACCCCTGTATATAGCCTCCACATTGACTCTGTACCAGTACCCCTGTATATAGCCTCCACATTGACTCTGTACCAGTACCCCACATGTATATAGCCTCCACATTGACTCTGTACCAGTACCCCTGTATATAGCCTCCACATTGACTCTGTACCAGTACCCCTGTATATAGCCTCCACATTGACTCTGTACCAGTACCCCTGTATATAGCCTCCACATTGACTCTGTACCAGTACCCCTGTATATAGCCTCCACATTGACTCTGTACCAGTACCCCTGTATATAGCCTCCACATTGACTCTGTACCAGTACCCCTGTATATAGCCTCCACATTGACTCTGTACCAGTACCCCTGTATATAGCCTCCACATTGACTCTGTACCAGTACCCCTGTATATAGCCTCCACATTGACTCTGTACCAGTACCCCTGTATATAGCCTCCACATTGACTCTGTACCAGTACCCCTGTATATAGCCTCCACATTGACTCTGTACCAGTACCCCTGTATATAGCCTCCACATTGACTCTGTACCAGTACCCCTGTATATAGCCTCCACATTGACTCTGTACCAGTACCCCTGTATATAGCCTCCACATTGACTCTGTACCAGTACCCCTGTATATAGCCTCCACATTGACTCTGTACCAGTACCCCCCTGTATATAGCCTCCACATTGACTCTGTACCAGTACCCCTGTATATAGCCTCCACATTGACTCTGTACCAGTACCCCTGTATATAGCCTCCACATTGACTCTGTACCAGTACCCCTGTATATAGCCTCCACATTGACTCTGTACCAGTACCCCTGTATATAGCCTCCACATTGACTCTGTACCAGTACCCCTGTATATAGCCTCCACATTGACTCTGTACCAGTACCCCTGTATATAGCCTCCACATTGACTCTGTACCAGTACCCCTGTATATAGCCTCCACATTGACTCTGTACCAGTACCCCTGTATATAGCCTCCACATTGACTCTGTACCAGTACCCCTGTATATAGCCTCCACATTGACTCTGTACCAGTACCCCTGTATATAGCCTCCACATTGACTCTGTACCAGTACCCCTGTATATAGCCTCCACATTGACTCTGTACCAGTACCCCTGTATATAGCCTCCACATTGACTCTGTACCAGTACCCCTGTATATAGCCTCCACATTGACTCTGTACCAGTACCCCTGTATATAGCCTCCACATTGACTCTGTACCAGTACCCCTGTATATAGCCTCCACATTGACTCTGTACCAGTACCCCTGTATATAGCCTCCACATTGACTCTGTACCAGTACCCCTGTATATAGCCTCCACATTGACTCTGTACCAGTACCCCTGTATATAGCCTCCACATTGACTCTGTACCAGTACCCCTGTATATAGCCTCCACATTGACTCTGTACCAGTACCCCTGTATATAGCTCTCCACATTGCCTCCACATTGACTGTACCAGTACCCCTGTATATAGCCTCCACATTGACTCTGTACCAGTACCCCTGTATATAGCCTCCACATTGACTCTGTACCAGTACCCCTGTATATAGCCTCCACATTGACTCTGTACCAGTACCCCTGTATATAGCCTCCACATTGACTCTGTACCAGTACCCCTGTATATAGCCTCCACATTGACTCTGTACCAGTACCCCTGTATATAGCCTCCACATTGACTCTGTACCAGTACCCCTGTATATAGCCTCCACATTGACTCTGTACCAGTACCCCTGTATATAGCCTCCACATTGACTCTGTACCAGTACCCCTGTATATAGCCTCCACATTGACTCTGTACCAGTACCCCTGTATATAGCCTCCACATTGACTCTGTACCAGTACCCCTGTATATAGCCTCCACATTGACTCTGTACCAGTACCCCTGTATATAGCCTCCACATTGACTCTGTACCAGTACCCCTGTATATAGCCTCCACATTGACTCTGTACCAGTACCCCTGTATATAGCCTCCACATTGACTCTGTACCAGTACCCCTGTATATAGCCTCCACATTGACTCTGTACCAGTACCCCTGTATATAGCCTCCACATTGACTCTGTACCAGTACCCCTGTATATAGCCTCCACATTGACTCTGTACCAGTACCCCTGTATATAGCCTCCACATTGACTCTGTACCAGTACCCCTGTATATAGCCTCCACATTGACTCTGTACCAGTACCCCTGTATATAGCCTCCACATTGACTCTGTACCAGTACCCCTGTATATAGCCTCCACATTGACTCTGTACCAGTACCCCTGTATATAGCCTCCACATTGACTCTGTACCAGTACCCCTGTATATAGCCTCCACATTGACTCTGTACCAGTACCCCTGTATATAGCCTCCACATTGACTCTGTACCAGTACCCCTGTATATAGCCTCCACATTGACTCTGTACCAGTACCCCTGTATATAGCCTCCACATTGACTCTGTACCAGTACCCCTGTATATAGCCTCCACATTGACTCTGTACCAGTACCCCTGTATATAGCCTCCACATTGACTCTGTACCAGTACCCCTGTATATAGCCTCCACATTGACTCTGTACCAGTACCCCTGTATATAGCCTCCACATTGACTCTGTACCAGTACCCCTGTATATAGCCTCCACATTGACTCTGTACCAGTACCCCTGTATATAGCCTCCACATTGACTCTGTACCAGTACCCCTGTATATAGCCTCCACATTGACTCTGTACCAGTACCCCTGTATATAGCCTCCACATTGACTCTGTACCAGTACCCCTGTATATAGCCTCCACATTGACTCTGTACCAGTACCCCTGTATATAGCCTCCACATTGACTCTGTACCAGTACCCCTGTATATAGCCTCCACATTGACTCTGTACCAGTACCCCTGTATATAGCCTCCACATTGACTCTGTACCAGTACCCCTGTATATAGCCTCCACATTGACTCTGTACCAGTACCCCTGTATATAGCCTCCACATTGACTCTGTACCAGTACCCCTGTATATAGCCTCCACATTGACTCTGTACCAGTACCCCTGTATATAGCCTCCACATTGACTCTGTACCAGTACCCCTGTATATAGCCTCCACATTGACTCTGTACCAGTACCCCTGTATATAGCCTCCACATTGACTCTGTACCAGTACCCTGTATATAGCCTCCACATTGACTCTGTACCAGTACCCCTGTATATAGCCTCCACATTGACTCTGTACCAGTACCCCTGTATATAGCCTCCACATTGACTCTGTACCAGTACCCCTGTATATAGCCTCCACATTGACTCTGTACCAGTACCCCTGTATATAGCCTCCACATTGACTCTGTACCAGTACCCCTGTATATAGCCTCCACATTGACTCTGTACCAGTACCCCTGTATATAGCCTCCACATTGACTCTGTACCAGTACCCCTGTATATAGCCTCCACATTGACTCTGTACCAGTACCCCTGTATATAGCCTCCACATTGACTCTGTACCAGTACCCCTGTATATAGCCTCCACATTGACTCTGTACCAGTACCCCTGTATATAGCCTCCACATTGACTCTGTACCAGTACCCCTGTATATAGCCTCCACATTGACTCTGTACCAGTACCCCTGTATATAGCCTCCACATTGACTCTGTACCCCCTGTATATAGCCTCCACATTGACTCTGTACCAGTACCCCTGTATATAGCCTCCACATTGACTCTGTACCAGTACCCCTGTATATAGCCTCCACATTGACTCTGTACCAGTACCCCCTGTATATAGCCTCCACATTGACTCTGTACCAGTACCCCTGTATATAGCCTCCACATTGACTCTGTACCAGTACCCCTGTATATAGCCTCCACATTGACTCTGTACCAGTACCCCTGTATATAGCCTCCACATTGACTCTGTACCAGTACCCCTGTATATAGCCTCCACATTGACTCTGTACCAGTACCCCTGTATATAGCCTCCACATTGACTCTGTACCCCTGTACCCTGTATATAGCCTCCACATTGACTCTGTACCAGTACCCCTGTATATAGCCTCCACATTGACTCTGTACCGGTACCCCTGTATATAGCCTCCACATTGACTCTGTACCAGTACCCCTGTATATAGCCTCCACATTGACTCTGTACCAGTACCCCTGTATATAGCCTCCACATTGACTCTGTACCAGTACCCCTGTATATAGCCTCCACATTGACTCTGTACCAGTACCCCTGTATATAGCCTCCACATTGACTCTGTACCAGTACCCCTGTATATAGCCTCCACATTGACTCTGTACCAGTACCCCTGTATATAGCCTCCACATTGACTCTGTACCAGTACCCCTGTATATAGCCTCCACATTGACTCTGTACCAGTACCCCTGTATATAGCCTCCACATTGACTCTGTACCAGTACCCCTGTATATAGCCTCCACATTGACTCTGTACCAGTACCCCTGTATATAGCCTCCACATTGACTCTGTACCAGTACCCCTGTATATAGCCTCCACATTGACTCTGTACCAGTACCCCTGTATATAGCCTCCACATTGACTCTGTACCAGTACCCCTGTATATAGCCTCCACATTGACTCTGTACCAGTACCCCTGTATATAGCCTCCACATTGACTCTGTACCAGTACCCCTGTATATAGCCTCCACATTGACTTGTACCAGTACCCCTGTATATAGCCTCCACATTGACTCTGTACCAGTACCCCTGTATAGCCTAGACCTCCACATTGACTCTGTACCAGTACCCCTGTATATAGCCTCCACATTGACTCTGTACCAGTACCCCTGTATATAGCCTCCACATTGACTCTGTACCAGTACCCCTGTATATAGCCTCCACATTGACTCTGTACCAGTACCCCTGTATATAGCCTCCACATTGACTCTGTACCAGTACCCCTGTATATAGCCTCCACATTGACTCTGTACCAGTACCCCTGTATATAGCCTCCACATTGACTCTGTACCAGTACCCCTGTATATAGCCTCCACATTGACTCTGTACCAGTACCCCTGTATATAGCCTCCACATTGACTCTGTACCAGTACCCCTGTATATAGCCTCCACATTGACTCTGTACCAGTACCCCTGTATATAGCCTCCACATTGACTCTGTACCAGTACCCCTGTATATAGCCTCCACATTGACTCTGTACCAGTACCCCTGTATATAGCCTCCACATTGACTCTGTACCAGTACCCCTGTATATAGCCTCCACATTGACTCTGTACCAGTACCCCTGTATATAGCCTCCACATTGACTCTGTACCAGTACCCCTGTATATAGCCTCCACATTGACTCTGACTCTGCCTACCATTGACTCTGTACCCCCCTGTATATAGCCTCCACATTGACTCTGTACCAGTACCCCTGTATATAGCCTCCACATTGACTCTGTACCAGTACCCCTGTATATAGCCTCCACATTGACTCTGTACCAGTACCCCTGTATATAGCCTCCACATTGACTCTGTACCAGTACCCCTGTATATAGCCTCCACATTGACTCTGTACCAGTACCCCTGTATATAGCCTCCACATTGACTCTGTACCAGTACCCCTGTATATAGCCTCCACATTGACTCTGTACCAGTACCCCTGTATATAGCCTCCACATTGACTCTGTACCAGTACCCCTGTATATAGCCCTCACATTGACTCTGTACCAGTACCCCTGTATATAGCCTCCACATTGACTCTGTACCAGTACCCCTGTATATAGCCTCCACATTGACTCTGTACCGGTACCCCTGTATATAGCCTCCACATTGACTCTGTACCAGTACCCCTGTATATAGCCTCCACATTGACTCTGTACCAGTACCCCTGTATATAGCCTCCACATTGACTCTGTACCAGTACCCCTGTATATAGCCTCCACATTGACTCTGTACCAGTACCCCTGTATATAGCCTCCACATTGACTCTGTACCAGTACCCCTGTATATAGCCTCCACATTGACTCTGTACCAGTACCCCTGTATATAGCCTCCACATTGACTCTGTACCAGTACCCCTGTACCTATAAGCCTCCACATTGACTCTGTACCAGGTACCCCTGTATATAGCCTCCACATTGACTCTGTACCAGTACCCCTGTATAACCAGCCTCCCTCCACATTGACTCTGTACCAGTACCCCTGTATAAAGCCTCCACATTGACTCTGTACCGGTACCCCTGTATATAGCCTCCACATTGACTCTGTACCGGTACCCCTGTATAAAGCCTCCACATTGACTCTGTACCGGTACCCCTGTATATAGCCTCCACATTGACTCTGTACCGGTACCCCCTGTATAAAGCCTCACTAATGATATTTTCCTGCTGCTCTTTAATTAGTTGTTACTTTTATTTTCAAATTTTAATGACATGACATAATTTTCTGGAAATTTCCAAGCTGTTTAAAGGCACAGTCAACTTAGTGTATGTAATCTTCTGACCCACTGGAATTGTGATACAGTGAATTATAAGTGAAATAATCTCCGTAAACAATTGTTGGAAGAATTACCTGTGTCATGCACAAAGTAAATGTCCTTACCGACTTGCCAAAACTGTAGTTTGTTAACAAGACATTTGTGGAGTGGTTGAAAAATTAGTTTTAATGACTTCAGCCTAAGTGTATGTAAACTTCCAACTACAACTGTATGTGAAACTTTGCTGCTCTGCCAGCAGTTTCCTGTAGGGTTCTTCAGAACAGATCAGTTTGCTGTATTTAGCTGAGTTCAACCACTGATCTGAGACAAGTTATTCACACCATTGAAATAAGGAAGTAATGAGAGACAAGTCAAAAACCCTAGCAGTACGTTCCAGTCTTCAGTCCTCTCTACATGACAGTGACTTGAATATGTCAGTGGAGCTCCAGTTAGAGACAGATATGATACCTGCAGTGATACTGATGACCCTGTTGTGGAGCACAGGTAGGATGCTGTTATACTGATTTAAACTTGTGACAGTTACTGAGATATGATTTGATATTGCAAGATATATTATAATTTGCAGGGTTAGTAAAATAACATACAACTTGAAGCAGACAGTAAAAATGTGCCTCAAAGCAGGACAATGATGTGATCACCTGTAAATGTACTTTACTGTAGCCTAACTGTCCATCTGGGGACAGGCACTAATGTCAGTTAAGTTGTGATTGTGTCCTGCATCTGACTGTTGTATATTCAGTGTGTCAATGATTGACTGTATCTGTCTCTATGTAAATGAATGAGAGTATATATGATGTATTATATATTATATTGGTGTTATGTTAGAGTAGGAGAAGGGGGAGTGGAGATGTTAGAGTAGGAGAAGGGGGTGTGTAGATGCCAGAGGTCTGTAACCTGAGTCAAGCTCAACAGGCCTGATGCTACATGTCAGGAAGAGAGAGAGAACGAGATAGAGAAAGGAGGGGGTGGGGAGGGCAGGGCAGGCAGGAGAGAGAGAGGAGGGGGGGAGAGGAGGAGGGGAGGGGAGGGGGGAGGGCAGAGGAGAGAGAGAGGAGGGGGAGGAGGTGGGGAGGGCAGAGGAGAGAGAGGATGGGAGGAGAGAGAGAGGAGGGGAGGAGACAGAGCATAGCTGAGGGAAGGAGGGGGTGGGGAGGGCAGAGGAGAGAGAGAGGGGGGGAGGGGAGGAGGGAGAGAGGGGGAGGAGACAGAGTATAGCTGAGGGGAGGAGGGGGTGGGGAGGAGAAAGAGGAGGGGAGGAGACAGAGTATAGCTGAGGGAAGGAGGGGGTGGGGAGGGCAGAGGAGAGAGAGAGAGGGAGGGGAGGAGACAGAGTATAGCTGAGGGAAGGAGGCATGATGAGGGTGCTGCAGCTCCCCCACAAAAATAAAACAAAATACAAATATGTCATTTATAATTTTTTGTAAACTTCCGGGAACATTTTTTCACCCTAGTAGTCCAGTACTGTATCAGCGGTTTGATACAGCCTTCTGTTGGGAACCAAAAATACACTTTTTGCTTATAGGGGCGGCAGGTAGCCTAGTGGATAAAGTGTTGGGCCAGTAACTGAAAGGTTGCTAGATAGAATCCCTGATCTGACAAGGTAGAAATCTGTTGTTCTGCCCATGAATAAGGTAGTTAACCCACTGTTCCTAGTTTGTCAATGTAAATATGAATTTGTTCTTAACTGACTTGCCTAGTTAAATAAAACAATATGACTACATCATCATCCTCTGTCTGCATCCTAATCCCTACCTGTAGTCTACCTACCTCTGGTATAATGCATTTCCACCTCTCACTCCATCAGTGTTGCTTGTCCATCTTTCTGAATTAAAAGATGAACAGATCAATATTGTTGGCATAACATCATTAAATATTGCTAAGAGACAGATTTATCTATAGTGTGGATGTAGGGCTGTTTTTAGTATGTAATGAGCACCCAGATGCTGCGTATTCAACACAATAATATCAGACAGACCAGCTGGCCCGTGCTGCCTCCGTGTTGACTACTATGTTGCAATGTGAATATTATCAGAGTTGTCTTGTTGATACTAAATGTTTCAGTTTCTCCGAGCCGCATCGTTCGTTTATACAATGTTTCAATATTATCAGAGCCACCTTGTTGATGCAATGCTTCAGTGTTCACAGAATGTTTCTGTAGTATCTGGGATCTACATCTGTTTATATTAGTTACTGTGCTGTTACTAAGCAGTAATGCATTACGGCAGTGTTACGTTACTACACCTAATAGGAAATGCACATGCGCACTGGAATGCCCCGAAGATGGAGTTTGTGTAGAGCACAGGGGTTTTGACTAAACGAAAACTAACTGTACTCCCGTCTCCCGCCTGGTCATTTCTCCACAACACAAATATTACAGTGGCGACGAGGATGGGATTAAACTACATAAACGGACATTGCTTGAAGGCAAAAATGTTGCGTGAGTAATGAAACTCAAAATAATGATGTAATTCGTCAGTTATTTTTTTATTTTCTTTCGTCAGTATAAAAGGCTAACCACTGCTAGCACTGCTAGTACAGTATTCAGGAGCTGCCAAGTAGCAACACTATTGGAGTCCAGAATAGCGACACTGCCCTCTGGTGGTTAAATAAATAAAAACTGTCTCATTGAACCCATTGAAATTAGGTCTCAGTGGAGAAATATTGTCAAGAAGAAAGAAGAAAGGAAGAAGGGACGTAACACGGTACATTATTACAAATGAGTGCAGTGAATGAAGTCATTGCAGAAACTTCTGAAGTGAAGAAGTAGATGAATATTCAGAAAATTAAGGAATATAAGGAAACTGAACAATTAACTGTGAAAATGGCAACCATTGGTCGAGTACCAGAGTTTGAGGCTACAAAAGAGGATTTTGATTCCTATTTGGAGCGTTTTGAGAATTGGCTGGCTGCAAATGAAATCAAAGATGGAAAGAAAGCAGACGTATTTCTCAGTGTTTTGGGTCCAACTGAGTATGGATTGCTGAAAGGTCTCATTGAACCAATGAAAGCAGTGGAGTTGAACTATGCAGAACTGACTGAAACTCTTTCATTTTTCTGTCAAACCTGGGAAGTGTGTCTATATAGGTAAGTATATATACAATTAGGATTTTACTTTAAGGTCAAATGTACTGTAACTGTCGAGTTGTTTTATTTAGGTTTGAACCTTTATTTAACAAGTCAGTTAAGAACAAATTCTCATTTTCAATGACGGTCTAGGAACAGTGGGTTAACTGCCTTGTTCAGGGTTTTTACCTTGTCAGCTCGAGGATTTGAATATAGGCCTACACTCTTAAATAAAAGGTGCTAGAGGAGGGTCATCAATTTACCTGTATGGGTACATTAGGATGACGGTCCGATGTCAGAAGGATTCAGATAATAACTGTTCCGGGTACATTAGGATGACGGTCCGATGTCAGAAGGATTCAGATAATAACTGTTCCATTAGGTACATTAGGATGACGGTCCGATGTCAGAAGGATTCAGATAATAACTGTTCCGGGTACATTAGGAT
>NW_024607228.1:0-20827 GCF_018296145.1 Oncorhynchus tshawytscha | reverse complement strand
CACGGTACCATAGCAGGACCAGTCTGAAGTATCATAGCAGGACAAGGCTGAAGTATCATAGCAGGGCCAGTCTGAATGTAATGCAGCACGGTATCATACCAGGACCAGTCTGAATGTAATGCAGCACGGTATCATAGCAGGACCAGTCTGAATGTAATGCAGCACTGTATCATAGCAGGACCAGTCTGAATGTAATGCAGCACGGTATCATAGAGGACCAGTCTGAATGTAATGCAGCACGGTATCATAGCAGGGCCAGCACGGTCATAGAGATGTAATGCAGCACGATCATAGAGGACAGTCTGAATGTACGCCAGGACCAGTCTGAATGGAATGCAGCACGGTATCATAGCAGGGCCAGTCTGAATGTAATGCAGCACGGTATCATAGCAGGGCCAGTCTGAATGTAATGCAGCACAGTATCATAGCAGGGCCAGTCTGAATGTAATGCAGCACGGTATCATAGCAGGACCAGTCTGAATGTAATGCAGCACAGTATCATACCATGACCAGTCTGGAATGTAATGCAGCACAGTATCATACCAGGACCAGTCTGAATGTAATGCAGCACGGTACCATAGCAGGACCAGTCTGAATGTAATGCAGCACGGTATCATAGAGGACCAGTCTGAATGTAATGCAGCACGGTATCATAGCAGGACCAGTCTGAATGTAATGCAGCACGGTATCATAGCAGGGTAATGCCAGTATCATGACCAGTCTGAATGTAATGCAGCACAGTATCATAGAGGACCAGTCTGAATGTAATGCAGCACGGTATCATAGCAGGACCAGTCTGAATGGAATGCAGCACAGTATCATAGCAGGGCCAGTCTGAATGTAATGCAGCACGGTATCATAGCAGGGCCAGTCTGAATGTAATGCAGCACAGTATCATAGCAGGGCCAGTCTGAATGTAATGCAGCACGGTATCATAGCAGGACCAGTCTGAATGTAATGCAGCACAGTATCATACCATGACCAGTCTGAATGTAATGCAGCACAGTATCATACCAGGACCAGTCTGAATGTAATGCAGCACGGTACCATAGCAGGACCAGTCTGAATGTAATACAGCACGGTATCATAGAGGACCAGTCTGAATGGAATGCAGCACGGTATCATAGCAGTCTGAATGTAATGCAGCACAGTATCATAGCAGGGCCAGTCTGAATGTAATGCAGCACGGTATCATAGCAGGACCAGTCTGAATGTAATGCAGCACGGTGTCATATCATACCAGGACCAGTCTGAATGTAATGCAGCAGCACAGTAGCACATATAGCAGGACCAGTCTGAATGTAATGCAGCACGGTATCATAGAGGACCAGTCTGAATGTAATGCAGCACGGTATCATAGCAGGACCAGTCTGAATGTAATGCAGCACGGTATCATAGCAGGACCAGTCTGAATGTAATGCAGCACAGTATCATAGAGGACCAGTCTGAATGTAATGCAGCACGGTATCATAGAGGACCAGTCTGAATGTAATGCAGCACGGTATCATAGAGGACCAGTCTGAATGTAATGCAGCACAGTATCATAGAGGACCAGTCTGAATGTAATGCAGCACGGTATCATAGAGGACCAGTCTGAATGTAATGCAGCACGGTATCATAGAGGACCAGTCTGAATGTAATGCAGCATGGTATCATAGCAGGACCAGTCTGAATGTAATGCAGCACGGTATCATACCAGGACCAGTCTGAATGTAATGCAGCACGGTATCATAGCAGGACCAGTCTGAATGTAATGCAGCACGGTACCATAGAGGACCAGTCTGAATGTAATGCAGCACAGTATCATAGCAGGACCAGTCTGAATGTAATGCAGCACGGTATCATAGCAGGACCAGTCTGAATGTAATGCAGCACGGTATCATACCAGGACCAGTCTGAATGTAATGCAGCACGGTATCATAGAGGACCAGTCTGAATGTAATGCAGCACGGTATCATAGAGGACCAGTCTGAATGTAATGCAGCATGGTATCATAGCAGGACCAGTCTGAATGTAATGCAGCACGGTATCATAGCTGGACCAGTCTGAATGTAATGCAGCACGGTATCATAATGTAATGCAGGACCAGTCTGAATGTAATGCAGCACGGTATCATAGAGGACCAGTCTGAATGTAATGCAGCACTGTATCATAGCAGGACCAGTCTGAATGTAATGCAGCACGGTATCATAGCAGGACCAGTCTGAATGTAATGCAGCACGGTACCATAGAGGACCAGTCTGAATGTAATGCAGCACAGTATCATAGCAGGACCAGTCTGAATGTAATGCAGCACGGTATCATAGCAGGACCAGTCTGAATGTAATGCAGCACGGTATCATACCAGGACCAGTCTGAATGTAATGCAGCACGGTATCATAGCAGGACCAGTCTGAATGTAATGCAGCACGGTATCATAGAGGACCAGTCTGAATGTAATGCAGCACGGTATCACCAGTCTGTATCAGCACGGTATCAGGACCAGTCTGAATGTAATGCAGCACGGTATCATAGCAGGACCAGTCTGAATGTAATGCAGCACGGTATCATACCAGGACCAGTCTGAATGTAATGCAGCACGTATCATAGCAGGACCAGTCTGAATGTAATGCAGCACGGTATCATAGAGGACCAGTCTGAATGTAATGCAGCACGGTATCATAGCAGGACCAGTCTGAATGTAATGCAGCACGGTATCATAGCAGGACCAGTCTGAATGTAATGCAGCACGGTATCATAGCAGGACCAGTCTGAATGTAATGCAGCACGGTATCATACCAGGACCAGTCTGAATGTAATGCAGCACGGTAGCAGGACCAGTCTGAATGTAATGCAGCACGGTATCATAGCAGGGCCAGTCTGAATGTAATGCAGCACGGTATCATAGCAGGACCAGTCTATCATAGAATGTAATGCAGCACGGTATCATAGAGGACCAGTCTGAATGTAATGCAGCACAGTATCATACCATGACCAGTCTGAATGTAATGCAGCACGGTATCATACCAGGACCAGTCTGAATGTAATGCAGCACGGTATCATAGCAGGACCAGTCTGAATGTAATGCAGCACGGTATCATAGAGGACCAGTCTGAATGTAATGCAGCACGGTATCATAGCAGGACCAGTCTGAATGTAATGCAGCACGGTATCATACCAGGACCAGTCTGAATGTAATGCCAGTATCATAGAGGACCAGTCTGTGTAATGCAGCACGGTATCATAGCAGGACCAGTCTGAATGTAATGCAGCACGGTATCATAGAGGACCAGTCTGAACAGTATCATACCAGGACCAGTCTGAATGCAGCACAGTATCATAGCAGGACCAGTCTGAATGTAATGCAGCACGGTATCATAGCAGGACCAGTCTGAATGTAATGCAGCACGGTATCATAGAGGACCAGTCTGAATGTAATGCAGCACGGTATCATAGCAGGACCAGTCTGAATGTAATGCAGCACGGTATCATAGCAGGACCAGTCTGAATGTAATGCAGCACAGTATCATAGAGGACCAGTCTGAATGTAATGCAGCACGGTATCATAGCAGGACCAGTCTGAATGTAATGCAGCACGGTATCATAGCAGGACCAGTCTGAATGTAATGCAGCACGGTATCATAGAGGACCAGTCTGAATGTAATGCAGCACGGTATCATAGCAGGACCAGTCTGAATGTAATGCAGCACGGTATCATAGCAGGACCAGTCTGAATGTAATGCAGCACAGGTATCATACCAGACCAGGACCAGTCTGAATGTAATGCAGCACGGTATCATAGCAGGACCAGTCTGAATGTAATGCAGCACGGTATCATAGCAGGGCCAGTCTGAATGTAATGCAGCACGGTATCATAGCAGGGCCAGTCTGAATGTAATGCAGCACAGTATCATAGCAGGGCCAGTCTGAATGTAATGCAGCACGGTATCATAGCAGGACCAGTCTGAATGTAATGCAGCACAGTATCATACCAGGACCAGTCTGAATGTAATGCAGCACAGTATCATACCAGGACCAGTCTGAATGTAATGCAGCACGGTATCATAGCAGGACCAGTCTGAATGTAATGCAGCACGGTATCATAGAGGACCAGTCTGAATGTAATGCAGCACGGTATCATAGCAGGACCAGTCTGAATGTAATGCAGCACGGTATCATAGCAGGACCAGTCTGAATGTAATGCAGCACAGTATCATAGAGGACCAGTCTGAATGTAATGCAGCACGGTATCCAGGACCAGTCTGAATGTAATGCAGCACGGTATCATAGAGGACCAGTCTGAATGTAATGCAGCACGGTATCATAGAGGACCAGTCTGAATGTAATGCAGCACGGTATCATAGCACGGTATCATAGCAGGACCAGTCTGAATGTAATGCAGCACGGTATCATACCAGGACCAGTCTGAATGTAATGCAGCACGGTATCATAGCAGGACCAGTCTGAATGTAATGCAGCACGGTATCATAGAGGACCAGTCTGAATGTAATGCAGCACAGTATCATAGCAGGACCAGTCTGAATGTAATGCAGCACGGTATCATAGCAGGACCAGTCTGAATGTAATGCAGCACGGTATCATAGCAGGACCAGTCTGAATGTAATGCAGCACGGTATCATAGAGGACCAGTCTGAATGTAATGCAGCACGGTATCATAGCAGGACCAGTCTGAATGTAATGCAGCACGGTATCATAGCAGGACCAGTCTGAATGTAATGCAGCACATCATAGCTGGACCAGTCTGATGTAATGCAGCACGGTATCATACCAGGACCAGTCTGAATGTAATGCAGCACGGTATCATAGCAGGACCAGTCTGAATGTAATGCAGCACGGTATCATAGAGGACCAGTCTGAATGTAATGCAGCACTGTATCATAGCAGGACCAGTCTGAATGTAATGCAGCACGGTATCATAGCAGGACCAGTCTGAATGTAATGCAGCACGGTATCATAGAGGACCAGTCTGAATGTAATGCAGCACGGTATCATAGAGGACCAGTCTGAATGTAATGCAGCACGGTATCATAGCAGGACCAGTCTGAATGTAATGCAGCACGGTATCATACCAGGACCAGTCTGAATGTAATGCAGCACGGTATCATAGAGGACCAGTCTGAATGTAATGCAGCACGGTATCATAGAGGACCAGTCTGAATGTAATGCAGCACGGTATCATAGCAGGACCAGTCTGAATGTAATGCAGCACGGTATCATAGCTGGACCAGTCTGAATGTAATGCAGCACGGTATCATAGAGGACCAGTCTGAATGTAATGCAGCACGGTATCATAGAGGACCAGTCTGAATGTAATGCAGCACGGTATCAGTCTGAATGTAATGAGCCAGTCTGAATGTAATGCAGCACGGTATCATAGCAGGACCAGTCTGAATGTAATGCAGCACGGTATCATAGCAGGACCAGTCTGAATGTAATGCAGCACGGTATCATACCAGGACCAGTCTGAATGTAATGCAGCACGGTATCATAGAGGACCAGTCTGAATGTACCACGGTATCTGAGGACCAGTCTGAATGTAATGCAGCACGGTATCATAGCAGGACCAGTCTGAATGTAATGCAGCACGGTATCATAGCAGGACCAGTCTGAATGTAATGCAGCACGGTATCATAGAGGACCAGTCTGAATGTAATGCAGCACGGTATCATAGCAGGACCAGTCTGAATGTAATGCAGCAATATCATAGAGGACCAGTCTGAATGTAATGCAGCACGGTATCATAGCAGGACCAGTCTGAATGTAATGCAGCACGGTATCATAGCAGGACCAGTCTGAATGTAATGCAGCACGGTATCATAGCAGGACCAGTCTGAATGTAATGCAGCACGGTATCATAGCAGGACCAGTCTGAATGTAATGCAGCACAGTATCATAGCAGGACCAGTCTGAATGTAATGCAGCACAGTATCATACCAGGACCAGTCTGAATGTAATGCAGCACGGTATCATAGCAGGACCAGTCTGAATGTAATGCAGCACGGTATCATAGAGGACCAGTCTGAATGTAATGCAGCACGGTATCATAGCAGGACCAGTCTGAATGTAATGCAGCACGGTATCATAGAGGACCAGTCTGAATGTAATGCAGCACGGTATCATAGTCTGAATGTAATGCAGCACGGTATCATAGAGGACCAGTCTGAATGTAATGCAGCACGGTATCATAGAGGACCAGTCTGAATGTAATGCAGCACGGTATCATAGAGGACCAGTCTGAATGTAATGCAGCACGGTATCATAGCAGGACCAGTCTGAATGTAATGCAGCACGGTATCATAGCAGGACCAGTCTGAATGTAATGCAGCACGGTATCATAGCAGGACCAGTCTGAATGTAATGCAGCACGGTATCATAGCAGGACCAGTCTGAATGTAATGCAGCACGGTATCATAGCAGGACCAGTCTGAATGTAATGCAGCACGGTATCATACCAGGACCAGTCTGAATGTAATGCAGCACGGTATCATAGCAGGACCAGTCTGAATGTAATGCAGCACGGTATCATAGAGGACCAGTCTGAATGTAATGCAGCACGGTATCATAGCAGGACCAGTCTGAATGTAATGCAGCACGGTATCATAGAGGACCAGTCTGAATGTAATGCAGCACGGTATCATAGCAGGACCAGTCTGAATGTAATGCAGCACGGTATCATAGCAGGACCAGTCTGAATGTAATGCAGCACAGTATCATAGAGGACCAGTCTGAATGTAATGCAGCACAGTATCATAGCAGGACCAGTCTGAATGTAATGCAGCACGGTATCATAGTCTGAATGTAATGCAGCACGGTATCATAGAGGACCAGTCTGAATGTAATGCAGCACGGTATCATAGCAGGACCAGTCTGAATGTAATGCAGCACGGTATCATAGCAGGACCAGTCTGAATGTAATGCAGCACGGTATCATAGAGGACCAGTCTGAATGTAATGCAGCACGGTATCATAGCAGGACCAGTCTGAATGTAATGCAGCACGGTATCATAGAGGACCAGTCTGAATGTAATGCAGCACGGTATCATAGCAGGACCAGTCTGAATGTAATGCAGCACGGTATCATAGAGGACCAGTCTGAATGTAATGCAGCTGAATGTAATGCAGCACGGTATCATACCAGGACCAGTCTGAATGTAATGCAGCACGGTATCATAGCAGGACCAGTCTGAATGTAATGCAGCACGGTATCATAGAGGACCAGTCTGAATGTAATGCAGCACAGTATCATAGCAGGACCAGTCTGAATGTAATGCAGCACGGTATCATAGCAGGACCAGTCTGAATGTAATGCAGCACGGTATCATACCAGGACCAGTCTGAATGTAATGCAGCACGGTATCATAGAGGACCAGTCTGAATGTAATGCAGCACGGTATCATAGAGGACCAGTCTGAATGTAATGCAGCACGGTATCATAGCAGGACCAGTCTGAATGTAATGCAGCACGGTATCATAGCAGGACCAGTCTGAATGTAATGCAGCACGGTATCATAGCAGGACCAGTCTGAATGTAATGCAGCACGGTATCATACCAGGACCAGTCTGAATGTAATGCAGCACGGTATCATAGAGGACCAGTCTGAATGTAATGCAGCACGGTATCATAGCAGGACCAGTCTGAATGTAATGCAGCACGGTATCATAGCAGGACCAGTCTGAATGTAATGCAGCACGGTATCATAGCAGGACCAGTCTGAATGTAATGCAGCACGTATCATACAGGACCAGTCTGAATGTAATGCAGCACGGTATCATAGCAGGACCAGTCTGAATGTAATGCAGCACGGTATCATAGAGGACCAGTCTGAATGTAATGCAGCACGGTATCATAGAGGACCAGTCTGAATGTAATGCAGCACGGTATCATAGAGGACCAGTCTGAATGTAATGCAGCACGGTATCATAGCAGGACCAGTCTGAATGTAATGCAGCACGGTATCATAGCAGGACCAGTCTGAATGTAATGCAGCACGGTATCATAGGGACCAGTCTGAATGTAATGCAGCACGGTATCATAGCAGGACCAGTCTGAATGTAATGCAGCACGGTATCATAGAGGACCAGTCTGAATGTAATGCAGCACGGTATCATAGCAGGACCAGTCTGACGGTATCATATCATAGCAGGACCAGTCTGAATGTAATGCAGCACGGTATCATAGCAGGACCAGTCTGAATGTAATGCAGCACGGTATCATAGAGGACCAGTCTGAATGTAATGCAGCACAGTATCATAGCAGGACCAGTCTGAATGTAATGCAGCACGGTATCATAGCAGGACCAGTCTGAATGTAATGCAGCACGGTATCATAGCAGGACCAGTCTGAATGTAATGCAGCACGGTATCATAGAGGACCAGTCTGAATGTAATGCAGCACGGTATCATAGAGGACCAGTCTGAATGTAATGCAGCACGGTATCATAGCAGGACCAGTCTGAATGTAATGCAGCACGGTATCATAGCACCAGTCTGAATGTAATGCAGCACGGTATCATAGCAGGACCAGTCTGAATGTAATGCAGCACGGTATCATACCAGGACCAGTCTGAATGTAATGCAGCACGGTATCATAGAGGACCAGTCTGAATGTAATGCAGCACGGTATCATAGAGGACCAGTCTGAATGTAATGCAGCACGGTATCATAGCAGGACCAGTCTGAATGTAATGCAGCACGGTATCATAGCAGGACCAGTCTGAATGTAATGCAGCACGGTATCATAGCAGGACCAGTCTGAATGTAATGCAGCACGGTATCATAGCAGGACCAGTCTGAATGTAATGCAGCACGGTATCATAGAGGACCAGTCTGAATGTAATGCAGCACGGTATCATAGAGGACCAGTCTGAATGTAATGCAGCACGGTATCATAGCAGGACCAGTCTGAATGTAATGCAGCACGGTATCATAGCAGGACCAGTCTGAATGTAATGCAGCACGGTATCATAGCAGGACCAGTCTGAATGTAATGCAGCACGGTATCATAGAGGACCAGTCTGAATGTAATGCAGCACAGTATCATACCAGGACCAGTCTGAATGTAATGCAGCACGGTATCATAGCAGGACCAGTCTGAATGTAATGCAGCACGGTATCATAGAGGACCAGTCTGAATGTAATGCAGCACGGTATCATAGAGGACCAGTCTGAATGTAATGCAGCACGGTATCATAGAGGACCAGTCTGAATGTAATGCAGCACGGTATCATAGCAGGACCAGTCTGAATGTAATGCAGCACGGTATCATAGCTGGACCAGTCTGAATGTAATGCAGCACGGTATCATAGCAGGACCAGTCTGAATGTAATGCAGCACGTATCATACCAGGACCAGTCTGAATGTAATGCAGCACGGTATCATAGAGGACCAGTCTGAATGTAATGCAGCACGGTATCATAGAGGACCAGTCTGAATGTAATGCAGCACGGTATCATAGCAGGACCAGTCTGAATGTAATGCAGCACGGTATCATAGCAGGACCAGTCTGAATGTAATGCAGCACGGTATCATACCAGGACCAGTCTGAATGTAATGCAGCACGGTATCATAGAGGACCAGTCTGAATGTAATGCAGCACGGTATCATAGAGGACCAGTCTGAATGTAATGCAGCACGGTATCATAGAGGACCAGTCTGAATGTAATGCAGCACGGTATCATAGAGGACCAGTCTGAATGTAATGCAGCACGGTATCATAGCAGGACCAGTCTGAATGTAATGCAGCACGGTATCATAGCAGGACCAGTCTGAATGTAATGCAGCACGGTATCATAGCAGGACCAGTCTGAATGTAATGCAGCACGGTATCATAGCAGGACCAGTCTGAATGTAATGCAGCACGGTATCATAGCAGGACCAGTCTGAATGTAATGCAGCACGGTATCATAGCAGGACCAGTCTGAATGTAATGCAGCACGGTATCATACCAGGACCAGTCTGAATGTAATGCAGCACGGTATCATAGCAGGACCAGTCTGAATGTAATGCAGCACGGTACCATAGAGGACCAGTCTGAATGTAATGCAGCACAGTATCATAGCAGGACCAGTCTGAATGTAATGCAGCACGGTATCATAGCAGGACCAGTCTGAATGTAATGCAGCACGGTATCATACCAGGACCAGTCTGAATGTAATGCAGCACGGTATCATAGCAGGACCAGTCTGAATGTAATGCAGCACGGTATCATAGAGGACCAGTCTGAATGTAATGCAGCACGGTATCATAGCAGGACCAGTCTGAATGTAATGCAGCACGGTATCATAGCTGGACCAGTCTGAATGTAATGCAGCACGGTATCATAGCAGGACCAGTCTGAATGTAATGCAGCACGGTATCATACCAGGACCAGTCTGAATGTAATGCAGCACGGTATCATAGAGGACCAGTCTGAATGTAATGCAGCACGGTATCATAGAGGACCAGTCTGAATGTAATGCAGCACGGTATCATAGCAGGACCAGTCTGAATGTAATGCAGCACGGTATCATAGCAGGACCAGTCTGAATGTAATGCAGCACGGTATCATACCAGGACCAGTCTGAATGTAATGCAGCACGGTATCATAGAGGACCAGTCTGAATGTAATGCAGCACGGTATCATAGAGGACCAGTCTGAATGTAATGCAGCACGGTATCATAGAGGACCAGTCTGAATGTAATGCAGCACGGTATCATAGAGGACCAGTCTGAATGTAATGCAGCACGGTATCATAGCAGGACCAGTCTGAATGTAATGCAGCACGGTATCATAGCAGGACCAGTCTGAATGTAATGCAGCACGGTATCATAGCAGGACCAGTCTGAATGTAATGCAGCACGGTATCATAGAGGACCAGTCTGAATGTAATGCAGCACGGTATCATAGAGGACCAGTCTGAATGTAATGCAGCACGGTATCATAGCAGGACCAGTCTGAATGTAATGCAGCACAGTATCATAGCAGGACCAGTCTGAATGTAATGCAGCACGGTATCATAGCAGGACCAGTCTGAATGTAATGCAGCACGGTATCATACCAGGACCAGTCTGAATGTAATGCAGCACGGTATCATAGAGGACCAGTCTGAATGTAATGCAGCACGGTATCATAGCAGGACCAGTCTGAATGTAATGCAGCACGGTATCATAGAGGACCAGTCTGAATGTAATGCAGCACGGTATCATAGCAGGACCAGTCTGAATGTAATGCAGCACAGTATCATAGAGGACCAGTCTGAATGTAATGCAGCACGGTATCATAGCAGGACCAGTCTGAATGTAATGCAGCACGGTATCATAGAGGACCAGTCTGAATGTAATGCAGCACGGTATCATAGAGGACCAGTCTGAATGTAATGCAGCACGGTATCATAGAGGACCAGTCTGAATGTAATGCAGCACGGTATCATAGCAGGACCAGTCTGAATGTAATGCAGCACGGTATCATACCAGGACCAGTCTGAATGTAATGCAGCACGGTATCATAGCAGGACCAGTCTGAATGTAATGCAGCACGGTATCATAGAGGACCAGTCTGAATGTAATGCAGCACGGTATCATAGAGGACCAGTCTGAATGTAATGCAGCAGTATCATGTCTGAATGTAATGCAGCACGGTATCATAGAGGACCAGTCTGAATGTAATGCAGCACGGTATCATAGAGGACCAGTCTGAATGTAATGCAGCACGGTATCATAGAGGACCAGTCTGAATGTAATGCAGCACGGTATCATAGAGGACCAGTCTGAATGTAATGCAGCACGGTATCATAGCAGGACCAGTCTGAATGTAATGCAGCACGGTCTGAATATCATAGCAGGACCAGTCTGAATGTAATGCAGCACGGTATCATAGAGGACCAGTCTGAATGTAATGCAGCACGGTATCATAGAGGACCAGTCTGAATGTAATGCAGCACGGTATCATAGAGGACCAGTCTGAATGTAATGCAGCACGGTATCATAGCAGGACCAGTCTGAATGTAATGCAGCACGGTATCATACCAGGACCAGTCTGAATGTAATGCAGCACGGTATCATAGCAGGACCAGTCTGAATGTAATGCAGCACGGTATCATAGAGGACCAGTCTGAATGTAATGCAGCACAGTATCATAGCAGGACCAGTCTGAATGTAATGCAGCACGGTATCATAGCAGGACCAGTCTGAATGTAATGCAGCACGGTATCATACCAGGACCAGTCTGAATGTAATGCAGCACGGTATCATAGAGGACCAGTCTGAATGTAATGCAGCACGGTATCATAGAGGACCAGTCTGAATGTAATGCAGCACGGTATCATAGCAGGACCAGTCTGAATGTAATGCAGCACGGTATCATAGCTGGACCAGTCTGAATGTAATGCAGCACGGTATCATAGCAGGACCAGTCTGAATGTAATGCAGCACGGTATCATACCAGGACCAGTCTGAATGTAATGCAGCACGGTATCATAGAGGACCAGTCTGAATGTAATGCAGCACGGTATCATAGAGGACCAGTCTGAATGTAATGCAGCACGGTATCATAGCAGGACCAGTCTGAATGTAATGCAGCACAGTATCATAGAGGACCAGTCTGAATGTAATGCAGCACGGTATCATAGCAGGACCAGTCTGAATGTAATGCAGCACGGTATCATAGAGGACCAGTCTGAATGTAATGCAGCACGGTATCATAGAGGACCAGTCTGAATGTAATGCAGCACGGTATCATAGAGGACCAGTCTGAATGTAATGCAGCACGGTATCATAGCAGGACCAGTCTGAATGTAATGCAGCACGGTATCATACCAGGACCAGTCTGAATGTAATGCAGCACGGTATCATAGCAGGACCAGTCTGAATGTAATGCAGCACGGTACCATAGAGGACCAGTCTGAATGTAATGCAGCACAGTATCATAGCAGGACCAGTCTGAATGTAATGCAGCACGGTATCATAGCAGGACCAGTCTGAATGTAATGCAGCACGGTATCATACCAGGACCAGTCTGAATGTAATGCAGCACGGTATCATAGAGGACCAGTCTGAATGTAATGCAGCACGGTATCATAGAGGACCAGTCTGAATGTAATGCAGCACGGTATCATAGCAGGACCAGTCTGAATGTAATGCAGCACGGTATCATAGCTGGACCAGTCTGAATGTAATGCAGCACGGTATCATAGCAGGACCAGTCTGAATGTAATGCAGCACGGTATCATACCAGGACCAGTCTGAATGTAATGCAGCACGGTATCATAGAGGACCAGTCTGAATGTAATGCAGCACGGTATCATAGAGGACCAGTCTGAATGTAATGCAGCACGGTATCATAGCAGGACCAGTCTGAATGTAATGCAGCACGGTATCATAGCAGGACCAGTCTGAATGTAATGCAGCACGGTATCATACCAGGACCAGTCTGAATGTAATGCAGCACGGTATCATAGAGGACCAGTCTGAATGTAATGCAGCACGGTATCATAGAGGACCAGTCTGAATGTAATGCAGCACGGTATCATAGAGGACCAGTCTGAATGTAATGCAGCACGGTATCATAGAGGACCAGTCTGAATGTAATGCAGCACGGTATCATAGCAGGACCAGTCTGAATGTAATGCAGCACGGTATCATAGCAGGACCAGTCTGAATGTAATGCAGCACGGTATCATAGAGGACCAGTCTGAATGTAATGCAGCACGGTATCATAGAGGACCAGTCTGAATGTAATGCAGCACGGTATCATAGAGGACCAGTCTGAATGTAATGCAGCACGGTATCATAGCAGGACCAGTCTGAATGTAATGCAGCACGGTATCATACCAGGACCAGTCTGAATGTAATGCAGCACGGTATCATAGCAGGACCAGTCTGAATGTAATGCAGCACGGTACCATAGAGGACCAGTCTGAATGTAATGCAGCACAGTATCATAGCAGGACCAGTCTGAATGTAATGCAGCACGGTATCATAGCAGGACCAGTCTGAATGTAATGCAGCACGGTATCATACCAGGACCAGTCTGAATGTAATGCAGCACGGTATCATAGAGGACCAGTCTGAATGTAATGCAGCACGGTATCATAGAGGACCAGTCTGAATGTAATGCAGCACGGTATCATAGCAGGACCAGTCTGAATGTAATGCAGCACGGTATCATAGCTGGACCAGTCTGAATGTAATGCAGCACGGTATCATAGCAGGACCAGTCTGAATGTAATGCAGCACGGTATCATACCAGGACCAGTCTGAATGTAATGCAGCACGGTATCATAGAGGACCAGTCTGAATGTAATGCAGCACGGTATCATAGAGGACCAGTCTGAATGTAATGCAGCACGGTATCATAGCAGGACCAGTCTGAATGTAATGCAGCACGGTATCATAGCAGGACCAGTCTGAATGTAATGCAGCACGGTATCATACCAGGACCAGTCTGAATGTAATGCAGCACGGTATCATAGAGGACCAGTCTGAATGTAATGCAGCACGGTATCATAGAGGACCAGTCTGAATGTAATGCAGCACGGTATCATAGAGGACCAGTCTGAATGTAATGCAGCACGGTATCATAGAGGACCAGTCTGAATGTAATGCAGCACGGTATCATAGCAGGACCAGTCTGAATGTAATGCAGCACTGTATCATAGCAGGACCAGTCTGAATGTAATGCAGCACAGTATCATAGCAGGACCAGTCTGAATGTAATGCAGCACGGTACCATAGCAGGGCCAGTCTGAATGTAATGCAGCACGGTATCATACCAGGACCAGTCTGAATGTAATGCAGCACGGTATCATAGCAGGGCCAGTCTGAATGTAATGCAGCACAGTATCATAGCAGGGCCAGTCTGAATGTAATGCAGCACGGTATCATAGCAGGACCAGTCTGAATGTAATGCAGCACGGTATCATAGCAGGACCAGTCTGAATGTAATGCAGCACAGTATCATACCAGGACCAGTCTGAATGTAATGCAGCACGGTACCATAGCAGGACCAGTCTGAATGTAATGCAGCACGGTATCATAGAGGACCAGTCTGAATGTAATGCAGCACGGTATCATAGCAGGACCAGTCTGAATGTAATGCAGCACAGTATCATAGAGGACCAGTCTGAATGTAATGCAGCACGGTATCATAGCAGGACCAGTCTGAATGTAATGCAGCACGGTATCATAGAGGACCAGTCTGAATGTAATGCAGCACGGTATCATAGAGGACCAGTCTAATGTAATGCAGCACGGTATCATAGAGGACCAGTCTGAATGTAATGCAGCACGGTATCATAGCAGGACCAGTCTGAATGTAATGCAGCACGGTATCATACCAGGACCAGTCTGAATGTAATGCAGCACGGTATCATAGCAGGACCAGTCTGAATGTAATGCAGCACGGTACCATAGAGGACCAGTCTGAATGTAATGCAGCACAGTATCATAGCAGGACCAGTCTGAATGTAATGCAGCACGGTATCATAGCAGGACCAGTCTGAATGTAATGCAGCACGGTATCATACCAGGACCATTCTGAATGTAATGCAGCACGGTATCATAGAGGACCAGTCTGAATGTAATGCAGCACGGTATCATAGAGGACCAGTCTGAATGTAATGCAGCACGGTATCATAGCAGGACCAGTCTGAATGTAATGCAGCACGGTATCATACCAGGACCAGTCTGAATGTAATGCAGCACGGTATCATAGAGGACCAGTCTGAATGTAATGCAGCACGGTATCATAGAGGACCAGTCTGAATGTAATGCAGCACGGTATCATAGCAGGACCAGTCTGAATGTAATGCAGCACGGTATCATAGCAGGACCAGTCTGAATGTAATGCAGCACGGTATCATACCAGGACCAGTCTGAATGTAATGCAGCACGGTATCATAGAGGACCAGTCTGAATGTAATGCAGCACGGTATCATAGCAGGACCAGTCTGAATGTAATGCAGCACGGTATCATAGCAGGACCAGTCTGAATGTAATGCAGCACGGTATCATACCAGGACCAGTCTGAATGTAATGCAGCACGGTATCATAGAGGACCAGTCTGAATGTAATGCAGCACGGTATCATAGAGGACCAGTCTGAATGTAATGCAGCACGGTATCATAGCAGGACCAGTCTGAATGTAATGCAGCACGGTATCATACCAGGACCAGTCTGAATGTAATGCAGCACGGTATCATAGAGGACCAGTCTGAATGTAATGCAGCACGGTATCATAGCAGGACCAGTCTGAATGTAATGCAGCACGGTATCATAGCAGGACCAGTCTGAATGTAATGCAGCACGGTATCATAGCTGGACCAGTCTGAATGTAATGCAGCACGGTATCATAGCAGGACCAGTCTGAATGTAATGCAGCACGGTATCATAGCAGGACCAGTCTGAATGTAATGCAGCACGGTATCATAGAGGACCAGTCTGAATGTAATGCAGCACGGTATCATAGAGGACCATTCTGAATGTAATGCAGCACGGTATCATACCAGGACCAGTCTGAATGTAATGCAGCACGGTATCATAGAGGACCAGTCTGAATGTAATGCAGCACGGTATCATAGAGGACCAGTCTGAATGTAATGCAGCACGGTATCATACCAGGACCAGTCTGAATGTAATGCAGCACGGTATCATACCAGGACCAGTCTGAATGTAATGCAGCACGGTATCATAGAGGACCAGTCTGAATGTAATGCAGCACGGTATCATAGAGGACCAGTCTGAATGTAATGCAGCACGGTATCATACCAGGACCAGTCTGAATGTAATGCAGCATGGTATCATAGAGGACCAGTCTGAATGTAATGCAGCACGGTATCATAGCTGGACCAGTCTGAATGTAATGCAGCACAGTGTCATAGAGGGCCAGGCGAGGAGATGCAAGCTTACAGCCAGGTTGAATGAGATTGGAAATCGGCGCTCTCAAGTAACGCTCTGAGTGTTTGCCTTGTTTCAGAAGTCAGCACTCTTGTTCATGTTTTCAGCTCCAGTGACTCACTGGGCTGCGTCGAAGAGAGATCCGCTGCTGCTATTTCAGCACTTTCCACTGCAATCGATTCAGCCAGCCCTGAAGGGGAAATCAGGCCCATCATGTTCCTTACAGAGATGCACGCACAATCACACACAGATGGACGGACACACACACACACACAAGCATGCACATTAATGCAGACACAGACATAAACAGACAGACTTGAGCTCACACACACACACACACACACACACACACACACACACACACACACACACACACACACACACACACACACACACACACACACACACACACACACACACACACACACACACACGCAAGTCTGTCAGCTGAGAGCTCAACCTGCTTGTCATTAATATACTTCCTTTATATGCAAAAGTCCTTTTAATAACTCTACTACATGTTTATATGACCTTAATTACCTCGACTAACCAGTGCCCCCACACATTGACTCTGTACCGGTACCCCCTGTATATAGCCTCGCTATTGTTATTTTACTGCTGCTCTTTAATTATTTGTTACTTTATTTCTTTCTTTTTTAGGTATTTTTCATAAAACTGCGTTCTTAGTTAAGGGCTTGTAAGTAAGCATTTCACTGTAAGGTCTACTACACCTGATGTATTCAGCATTTCACTGTAAGATCTACTACACCTGATGTATTCAGCATTTCACTGTAAGGTCTACTACACCTGATGTATTCAGCATTTCACTGTAAGGTCTACTACACCTGATGTATTCAGCATTTCACTGTAAGGTCTACTGTGTACTACACCTGATGTATTCAGCATTTCACTGTAAGGTCTACTACACCTGATGTATTCGGCGCATGTGACAAATAACATTTGATTTGATTTGAACAACAGAATATTACAAACACAGACCGTGCGCGCACACACACACACACACACACACACACACACACACACACACACACACACACACACAGACACACACACACACACACACACACACACACACACACACACACACACACACACACACACACACACACACACACACACACACAAAGAAACCAGTCCCTCTGGTCCTGACCTTCAGATGGACACAACACAACAGGAATTAGAGAGGAGTTACAGAAGCTCCAGACTCTGATGACTCACTCCTTTCTACCAGGGGGTTTTTGTCAAAGGCTTCACATCTACAGGGGGCTGCCGGGGTAGACAGTGTTGCGGAACGACAGAGTCACCACAGAGTGGCAAAACTTGGCAAGCCACACCAACAAAACCTTGGCCAGATCTCACAGGTCATAATGACTGTGTCCCAAATGGCAAGCTATTCCCTACATAGTGCACTACTTTTGACCAGAGTAGTGCACTATGTAAGGAATAGGTTGCCATTTGGGCATCAGACAGCGACACTGCAGCCAGGTGACGTCTAGGGTATATACGGTTTAATCAAACACCTTTTGGACCAGAAAACCCTCCAACTCAGGGGCTGCTGCTGGGATAGGCAGAAAATAGAATCCTGAAAGCAGGGAATTATATTTTGGGAGATAATTTGAAGTTCACAAGGGGTATACCACAATTATCGCTCCTGGTTAACCACATGCTGCGGGTGTTCAACAGAGCATTACCCTCCTGGTCCCATAACACCGTGACCGTGAAGACAGTATCTAGAGATCAGGGCGTAAGAGACAGTATCTAGAGATCAGGACGTAAGAGACAGCATCTAGAGATCAGGATGTAAGAGACAGCGTCAAGAGATCAGGATGTAAGAGACAGCATCTAGAGATCAGGATGTAAGAGACAGCGTCAAGAGATCAGGATGTAAGAGACAGCATTTAGAGATCAGGACATAAGAGACAGCATCTAGAGATCAGGACATAAGAGACAGCATCTAGAGATCAGGATGTAAGAGACAGCATCTAGAGATCAGGACGTAAGAGACAGTATCTAGAGATCAGGATGTAAGAGACAGCATCTAGAGATCAGGACGTAAGAGACAGCATCTAGAGATCAGGACGTAAGAGACAGCATCTAGAGATCAGGACATAAGAGACAGCATCTAGAGATCAGGACATAAGAAGAGACAGCATCTAGAGATCAGGACATAAGAGACAGCATCTAGAGATCATAAGAGACAGCATCTAGAGATCAAGAGACAGCATCTAGAGATCAGGACATAAGAGACAGCATCTAGAGATCAGGACATAAGAGACAGCATCTAGAGATCAGGACGTAAGAGACAGCATCTAGAGATCAGGACATAAGAGACAGCATCTAGAGATCAGGACATAAGAGACAGGATGTAAGAGACATCTAGAGATCAGGACATAAGAGACAGCATCTAGAGATCAGGACATAAGAGACAGCATCTAGAGATCAGGATGTAAGAGACAGCATCTAGAGATCAGGACATAAGAGACAGCATCTAGAGATCAGGACATAAGAGACAGCATCTAGAGATCAGGACATAAGAGACAGCATCTAGAGATCAGGACATAAGAGACAGCATCTAGAGATCAGGACATAAGAGACAGCATCTAGAGATCAGGATGTAAGAGACAGCATCTAGAGATCAGGATGTAAGAGACAGCATCTAGAGATCAGGATGTAAGAGACAGCATCTAGAGATCAGGACATAAGAGACAGCATCTAGAGATCAGGATGTAAGAGACAGCATCTAGAGATCAGGATGTAAGAGACAGCATCTAGAGATCAGGACATAAGAGACAGCATCTAGAGATCAGGATGTAAGAGACAGCATCTAGAGATCAGGATGTAAGAGACAGCATCTAGAGATCAGGATGTAAGAGACAGCATCTAGAGATCAGGATGTAAGAGACAGCATCTAGAGATCAGGATGTAAGAGACAGCATCTAGAGATCAGGATGTAAGAGACAGCATCTAGAGATCAGGATGTAAGAGACAGCATCTAGAGATCAGGATGTAAGAGACAGTATCTAGAGATCAGGATGTAAGAGACAGCATCTAGAGATCAGGACGGTAAGAAGAAAACAAACGTTATCTTCCATTTATAGTAACAATCTAAATGAAATAATTACATGGTGTAAGACTCTCCTGTGCTGCTGACCTAATTCATCTACCAATCCCTGTGAGTATAAAGTTGGATTGAAAAAAAACCTTTGGATCAAATAGAGAGAGCATGTTGCCTGAGAGAAACTATTTTTACTGGCAGTATTGAAGTAGGATGGCATTGATTTAGCCTTCCTTCTTACATGAGTTATAATGCAGATTATTCTAGAAGAAATCAACAAAACTCATCACTAGACATCATAGTGAAGCCAATAAGAGTTGGTTCCTCATCCTACCACTACTGTAACTCACTATTAGACATCATAGTGAAGCCAATAAGAGTTGGTTCCTCATCCTACCACTACTGTAACTCACTATTAGACATCATAGTGAAGCCAATAAGAGTAGGTTCCTCATCCTACCACTACTGTAACTCACTATTAGACATCATAGTGAAGCCAATAAGAGTAGGTTCCTCATCCTACCACTACTGTAACTCACTATTAGACATCTTAGTGAAGCCAATAAGAGTTGGTTCCTCATCCTACCACTACTGTAACTCACTATTAGACATCATAGTGAAGCATAGTAAGAGTTGGTTCCTCATCCTACCACTACTGTAACTCACTATTAGACATCATAGTGAAGCCAATAAGAGTTGGTTCCTCATCCTACCACTACTGTAACTCACTATTAGACATCATAGTGAAGCCAATAAGAGTTGGTTCCTCATCCTACCACTACTGTAACTCACTATTAGACATCATAGTGAAGCCAATATCCTACCACTACTGTAACTCACTATTAGACATCAGAGTGGTTCCTCATCCTACCACTACTGTAA
>NW_024607227.1:0-7500 GCF_018296145.1 Oncorhynchus tshawytscha | reverse complement strand
TTCTTTACAGCAATTCGACCATGAAGGTCTGATTCACACAGTCTCCTCTGAACAGTTGATGTTGAGATGTGTCTGTTACTTGAACTCTGAGAAGCATTTATTTGGCTTGCAATTTCTAAGGCTGGTAACTCTAATGAACTTATCCTCTGCAGTAGAGGTAACTCTGGGTCTTCCTTTCCTGTGCCGGTCCTCATGAGAGACAGTTAACTCTAATGAACTTATCCTCTGCAGCAGAGGTAACTCTGGGTCTTCCTTTCCTGTGCCGGTTCTCATGAGAGACAGTTAACTCTAATGAACTTATCCTCTGCAGCAGAGGCTCTGATGGAGACAGTTTCATCACAGGGCTTGATGGAACTGCACTTGATGCAACTTTCAAAGGTCTTGTAATTTTCTGTGTTGAATGACCTTCATGTCTTAAAGTAATGATGGACTGTCGTTTCTCTTTGTTTATTTGAGTTGTTCTTGGCATATTATGGACTTGGTATTTTACCAAATAGGGTTATCTGCTGTATACCACACCTACCTTGTCACAACACAACCGATTGGCTCAAACACATTAAGAATTACAATTCCACAAATGTACTTTTGACAAGGCATGCTTGTTAATTGAAATACATTCCAGGTGATTACCTCATGAATCTGGTTGAGAGAATGCCAAGTGTGTGCAAAACTGTCATCAAGACAAAGGGTGGCTACTTTGAAGAATCTCAAATATAAAATATATTTAGATTTGTTTGACACATTTTTGGTTACTACATGATTCCATATGTGTTATTTCATAGATTTGATGTCTTCACTATTATTCTACAATGTAGAAAATAGTAAAAATAAAGAAAAACCCTGGAATGAATTAGGTGTGTCCAGACTTTTGACTAGTACTGTATATGGCTCTGAATATATACAGCAACACCTCCCCCATAGGCATTCCTGTCTTTAACAAGTTGTTGATTTCCTGAACCTTATTTCTAAGGCTTCATATATTAATATGGGCTATTTTCAGCCCTTTCCTGGGTAGCTGATCAACGATAATAATATAATAATAATAGTATATATAATATGGAAAGGAACAAAGAAAGCAAGAAAAATAGGTATTTTTTCATCAGTCCATCACTCAGTTGGTGTGTGTGAGGGGTTGAAGCTACGAACCCACAGGCTTGGCTAACTCATCCCTTCAAGGCTTTTGGGAGGGAGGACAAAGAGCCTGTCATAGCGGATGTAAGCAATGTCCCCCACATCTCTGGCAGCTTTCATGGATCTTTCCTCTTCTGGCACACAGATTCAAGTCCTCATTGAGGAAAATGTCCTTTCAAATGGTTGGCTCTTTGTGGAACTGCTTGTCCTTGAAGCTCTGGAATGTGACCTCTAACGACCTGGGCCTGTTGCCTGGGCCAGTCACCTGGACATGTCACCTGGGCCAGTCACCTGGGCCAGTCACCTGGGCCAGTCACCTGGGCCTGTCACCTGGGCCTGTCACCTGGGCCTGTCACCTGGGCCTGTCACCTGGGCCTGTCACCTGGGCCGGTTGGGGGGGGGGTTCCACTCCACCTCAATCTTCCTGTGGTCCATCTTCAGTTTCTCCTTCAGTCCTCAGACTCCATGTCTCATGTGGAGATTCTTCAATTCCCTCCACAACAGCTCTGTTTCTGCCTTGATTGTTCCTGGAGATAATCAGATTCCTCTGTCATTGTTATCATGAATTCACATACAGAACTGAGGTCTTCCTTCAATGCCTTAACTGACAGGTCAGTTAGGAACAAATGATGGCAATGCCGACCTACCAGGGAACACTGGGTTAACTGGTCTAGGAACAGTGGGTTAACTGGTCTAGGAACACTGGGTTAACTGGTCTAGGAACAGTGGGTTAACTGGTCTAGGAACAGTGGGTTAACTGGTCTAGGAACAGTGGGTTAACTGGACTACCTGCCTCCTCTACACTCTAACCACTAGACTACCTGCCTCCTCTACACTCTAACCACTAGAC
The DNA here is from genome assembly GCF_018296145.1 of Oncorhynchus tshawytscha. Classification (NCBI taxonomy): domain Eukaryota; kingdom Metazoa; phylum Chordata; class Actinopteri; order Salmoniformes; family Salmonidae; genus Oncorhynchus; species Oncorhynchus tshawytscha. The sequence continues at coordinate 5,519 of NW_024607227.1, read as the reverse complement.
TACCTGCCACCTCTACACTCTAACCACTAGGCTACCTGCCTCCTCTACACTCTAACCACTAGGCTACCTGCCTCCTCTACACTCTAACCACTAGGCTACCTGCCTCCTCTACACTCTAACCACTAGACTACCAGCCACCTCTACACTCTAACCACTAGGCTACCTGCCACCTCTACACTCTAACCACTAGGCTACCTGCCTCCTCTACACTCTAACCACTAGGCTACCTGCCTCCCCTACACTCTAACCACTAGACTACCTGCCTCCTCTACACTCTAACCACTAGGCTACCTGCCTCCTCTACACTCTAACCACTAGGCTACCTGCCGCCTCTACACTCTAACCACTAGGCTACCAGCCACCTCTACACTCTAACCACTAGGCTACCTGCCGCCTCTACACTCTAACCACTAGGCTACCTGCCTCCTCTACACTCTAACCACAAGGCTACCTACCACCTCTACCCTCTAACCACTAGACTACCTGCCTCCTCTACACTCTAACCACTAGGCTACCTGCCTCCTCTACACTCTAACCACTAGGCTACCTGCCTCCTCTACACTCTAACCACTAGGCTACCTGCCTCCTCTACACTCTAACCACTAGGCTACCTGCCTCCTCTACACTCTAGCCACTAGGCTACCTGCCTCCTCTAACCACTAGGCTACCTGCCTCCTCTAACCACTAGGCTACCTGCCTCCTCTACATGTAGCATCATTGGTAGTAGTTTCATTAAAAATGTTAGTTGTTACATTTGACTGTGTAAAACCAAGCAGTACTACTTATTTATCTGAGAGTGAGGTTGGATAAATAGTATTTTGTAGAAAAACATGATTATTTGTCTCTCTGAAAATGAAACCATCAAGTGATCGATCTTGAACAGATAAAACGTCTGTCATTGAACTACTAGATAGTGAACAAACACACCAATATCTTTCATATTTTCTTCAAACAATGAAAGCTAATTTACCATATCTGAAAATATTTAGTTTTGGAGCAAAACGGTACCAATATAAATACCGTGTGTGACGATAGCCAGGGTGAGATTAGATATTACACAGATATTACTACACCTCTGCTGTGTGTGTGTGTGTGTGTGTGTGTGTGTGTCGGTGTGTGTGTGTATGTGTGTGTGTGTGTGTGTGTGTGTGTGTGTGTGTGTGTGTGTGTGTGTGTGTGTGTGTGTGTGTGTGTGTGTGGTGTGTGTGTGTGTGTGTGTGTATGTGTGTATGTGTCCGTGACCTCTGTGTTTGTTTCTTCTTTGTCACAAATGTCATTGATCTCTTTCTCTCGCTGTTTCTCTCATTTACCCTCTTATTCTCTCTCTCAGAAACACACACACACACACACACACACACACACACACACACACACACACACACACACACACACACATTCACACACACACCGTGGGAGCGCAGGAAGCTGCTCGTCAGTCTCTTCATCAGTGTCCTTCTCCAAAAGGAGGTGTCTATTTTGAGAATGTGCTCCGTTCGGCAGGAACATGTTCATGATGAACTTGGGAACCATTGATTTATTTATCCCCACCCACCTCCTACCTTCTGCCTCTGAAACCAATCCATTTTACAGTAGAAGTCAGAAGTTTACATACACCTTAGCCAAATACATTGTCAACTCCTGACATTTAATCTAACATCACTATTTCTCAAACAAGGTTGTTGTCTTGCCTGTCCTCTACGGTAAAATTTAACTTTCATTTATCTAAAGGACAATACGTATTCCTAATATCACACACACACACACACACACACACACACACACACACACACACACACACACACACACACGATAATGACTAATGTAAAAAGAAAAATCATCTTGACTCTCGTCTCATCTTCCTTCCACTTGTTTTGACAATCAACTAACGGGTCTGTTAGATATGAGATCAGGTCTGTTTTGACCACAGAGATATGAGATCAGGTCTGTTTTGACCACAGAGATATGAGATCAGGTCTGTTAGATATGAGATCAGGTCTGTAGATATGAGATCAGGTCTGTAGATATGAGATCAGGTCTGTAGATATGAGATCAGGTCTGTAGATATGAGATCAGGTCTGTTAGATATGAGATCAGGTCTGTAGATATGAGATCAGGTCTGTTAGATATGAGATCAGGTCTGTAGATATGAGATCAGGTCTGTAGATATGAGATCAGGTCTGTAGATATGAGATCAGGTCTGTAGATATGAGATCAGGTCTGTAGATATGAGATCAGGTCTGTAGATATGAGATCAGGTCTGTAGATATGAGATCAGGTTTGTTTTGACCACAGAGATATGAGATCAGGTCTGTCAGATATGAGATCAGGTCTGTTTTGACCACAGAGATATGAGATCAGGTCTGTCAGATATGAGATCAGGTCTGTAGATATGAGATCAGGTTTGTTAGATATGAGATCAGGTCTGTTTTGACCACAGAGATATGAGATCAGGTCTGTTAGATATGAGATCAGGTCTGTTAGATATGAGATCAGGTCTGTTAGATATGAGATCAGGTCTGTTTTGACCACAGAGATATGAGATCAGGTCTGTTAGATATGAGATCAGGTCTGTTAGATATGAGATCAGGTCTGTTAGATATGAGATCAGGTCTGTTAGATATGAGATCAGGTCTGTTAGATATGAGATCAGGTCTGTTAGATATGAGATCAGGTCTGTTAGATATGAGATCAGGTCTGTAGATATGAGATCAGGTCTGTTAGATATGAGATCAGGTCTGTTAGATATGAGATCAGGTCTGTAGATATGAGATCAGGTCTGTCAGATATGAGATCAGGTCTGTTAGATATGAGATCAGGTCTGTTAGATATGAGATCAGGTCTGTTAGATATGAGATCAGGTCTGTTAGATATGAGATCAGGTCTGTTTTGACCAGATATGAGATCAGGTCTGTTAGATATGAGATCAGGTCTGTTAGATATGAGATCAGGTCTGTCAGATATGAGATCAGGTCTGTTAGATATGAGATCAGGTCTGTTAGATATGAGATCAGGTCTGTTAGATATGAGATCAGGTCTGTAGATATGAGATCAGGTCTGTTAGATATGAGATCAGGTCTGTTAGATATGAGATCAGGTCTGTAGATATGAGATCAGGTCTGTCAGATATGAGATCAGGTCTGTTTTGATATGAGATCAGGTCTGTCAGATATGAGATCAGGTCTGTTAGATATGAGATCAGGTCTGTTAGATATGAGATCAGGTCTGTTTTGACCACAGAGATATGAGATCAGGTCTGTTAGATATGAGATCAGGTCTGTTAGATATGAGATCAGGTCTGTCAGATATGAGATCAGGTCTGTTAGATATGAGATCAGGTCTGTTAGATATGAGATCAGGTCTGTTAGATATGAGATCAGGTCTGTTAGATATGAGATCAGGTCTGTTTTGACCACAGAGATATGAGATCAGGTCTGTTAGATATGAGATCAGGTCTGTTAGATATGAGATCAGGTCTGTCAGATATGAGATCAGGTCTGTTAGATATGAGATCAGGTCTGTTAGATATGAGATCAGGTCTGTTAGATATGAGATCAGGTCTGTTAGATATGAGATCAGGTCTGTAGATATGAGATCAGGTCTGTTAGATATGAGATCCTGTTAGATATGAGATCAGAGATATGAGATCAGGTCTGTTTATGAGATCAGGTCTGTTAGATATGAGATCAGGTCTGTCAGATATGAGATCAGGTCTGTTAGATATGAGATCAGGTCTGTTAGATATGAGATCAGGTCTGTCAGATATGAGATCAGGTCTGTTAGATATGAGATCAGGTCTGTCAGATATGAGATCAGGTCTGTTTTGACCACAGAGATATGAGATCAGGTCTGTTAGATATGACATCAGGTCTGTAGATATGAGATCAGGTCTGTCAGATATGAGATCAGGTCTGTCAGATATGAGATCAGGTCTGTCAGATATGAGATCAGGTCTGTAGATATGAGATCAGGTCTGTCAGATATGAGATCAGGTCTGTAGATATGAGATCAGGTCTGTCAGATATGAGATCAGGTCTGTAGATATGAGATCAGGTTTGTTAGATATGAGATCAGGTCTGTTTTGACCACAGAGATATGAGATCAGGTCTGTTTTGACCACAGAGATATGAGATCAGGTCTGTTAGATATGAGATCAGGTCTGTTTTGACCACAGAGATATGAGATCAGGTCTGTCAGATATGAGATCAGGTCTGTTAGATATGAGATCAGGTCTGTTTGATATGAGATCAGGTCTGTTTTGACCACAGAGATATGAGATCAGGTCTGTTTTGACCACAGAGATATGAGATCAGGTCTGTTAGATATGAGATCAGGTCTGTTTTGACCACAGAGATATGAGATCAGGTCTGTTAGATATGAGATCAGGTCTGTTAGATATGAGATCAGGTCTGTTAGATATGAGATCAGGTCTGTTAGATATGAGATCAGGTCTGTAGATATGAGATCAGGTCTGTTAGATCATTGAATATTGTAACGTGGTAATAATCTAGGCTATTTTTTTTTTTAGCGAGATGAGGGCTGATTCTGTCATGCATCCCAAATGGCACTACAATTGGCCCTGGCCAACAGTAGTGATCTATATAGAGGATAGGGGTTGATTGTAACCTCATGCAAGGTACCCTGGGATGTTAACCTGGTACCACAAGTAATATTGTTTGTGATATAAACAATATCTCTCTCTCCCCCTCTCTCTCTCTCTCTGTCTCTCTCTCTCTCTTTCCCTCTCTCTCTGTCTCTCTCTCCCTCTCTCTCTCCCTCTCTTTCACTCTCTCTCATTCTCTCTCCCTCACTCTCCCTCTCTCTATTTCCTTTGTCTCTTTCTGTTGCTTTCTCTCCCCCTCTCTCTGTCACTCTCTCCCCTCTCTCTCTCCCTTTTTCTCTCTCTCTCTCTCTGTCTCTCCCCCCCTCTCTCTCTCTCTGTCTCTCCCCCTCTCTCTCTCTCTCTCTCTCTGTCTCCCCCCTCTCTCTCTCTGTCTCTCCCCCTCTCTCTCTCTCTCTCTCTGTCTCTCCCCCCTCTCGCTCTAACTCCCTCTCAACTACAGATAATGTATTCTGATACCCCAACAAGGTGATAACAAAATTGCCTGACATTTTCAGATGTATTGCTGTATGTTCCTATTATCTCCAAAGAAATGTAGTGAAATACTCGGTCATAAATCACGTTGAGAAAGAAACGCCAAGACCGTTGTGCCGTTTAGCCACTTCCCTACTTTGTTCTCTCTTTCTCCGATTAGGATTGCAGCCAACTTTTCCCCAATTGGAAATGAAAGACAGGTGCCAGTGTGTCAGTGCTGCAGTGAGATGCCCAGAGAGGTGTCAGTGTGTCAGTGCTGCAGTGAGATGCCCAGAGAGGTGTCAGTGTGTCAGTGCTGCAGTGAGCTGCCCAGAGAGGTGTCAGTGTGTCAGTGCTGCAGTGAGATGCTCAGAGAGGTGTCAGTGTGTCAGTGTCAGTGCTGCAGTGAGCTGCCCAGAGAGGTGTCAGTGTGTCAGTGTGTCAGTGC
>NW_024607226.1:12500-20732 GCF_018296145.1 Oncorhynchus tshawytscha | reverse complement strand
ACACACTAGACACACACACACACACACTGGACACACACACATAGACACACACACACACACGCACACACACACACACACACACACACGCACACATCTGGACACACACACACTGGACACGCACGCCTGGACGCACACACTCACACGCATCCTGGACACGCGCCTGACGCACGTCTGGACGCACGTCTGGACGCACGCCGTCTGGACACGCACGTCTGGACGCGCACGCACGCACGTCTGGACGCACGCACGCATCTGGACTGCACCGCACATCCTGGACGCCTGCACACACGCATCTGGACGCACACTGGACACACGTCTGGTACGCACGTCTGGACGCACGCACGTCTGGACGCACGTCTGGACACACTGGACGTCTGGACGCACGCACGTCTGGACTGGACGCACGTCTGGACGCCCTGCGCGTCTGGACGCACGCACGCTGGACCGTGCGCACCCCGCACGCTGGACGCGTGGACCTGCCCACGCACGCACGCTGGACACGCACGCACGTCTGGACTGGACCACGCGCGCCTGGACACACACACACACACGCCACACACGACACACCTGGACCGCGCACACACACTGACACGCACACACACCTGGACACGGACACAGCGCCACGGACACGCGCGCCTGGGCGCGCGCCTGGACACACACACCTGGACGCACACACACACAGACACGACACACACACACACAGACACACACTGACACGACACACACACACCTGGACGCAGACACAGACCTGAGACACACACACACTGCGCCACACACACACACCTGGACCTGAGATTGACACACCTGGACGCGCCTGGACCACACCACTGGACGGACACACACGGGACGCGCACGCAGACTGGACAGACCTGGACACACACACACTGGACGCACGCACGTCTGGACGCGGACACACAGACGTCTGGACGCACAGACGCTGCGTCTGGACGCGCCTGAGACACACCACGCGCCTGGACACACAGACCTGGACGCACACGGACACGCACGCCTGGACGCGCCTGGGCACGGACGACACACTGGACACACACACACCTGGACACACACACACACACACACACTGGACACACCTGGACACACACACACACACACACACAGACACACACACTGGACACACACACACCTGGACACACACACGCTGGACACACCTGGACACGCACACACCGCACCGGACACACACCTGGACACAGGACACACACACTGGACGCACCGGACACCGGACACACACACACCTGGACACACACACCTGGACACCTGGACACACCTGGACACCTGGACACACACACACACACCTGGACACACACGGACACACCTGGACACACACACCTGGACACACACACACACACCTGGACACACACACACCTGGACACACACACACAGGACACACACACACACACACGCTGGACACACACACACCTGGACACACCGTGGACACACACTGGACACACACACCTGGACACACACACACACACACACACACACACACACACACACACACCACACTGGACACACACGCACACCGGACACAGGACCTGGACACACAGCCTGGACACACACGTTCGCGGACGTTGACACAGGTTCACGGGGACACACACACCTGGACACACACACACACACACACACACACACACACACCACAGACACACACACACACACCATTCTGACACACACACCACACACTGGACACACACACACACACCTGGACACACACACACACACACACACACACGCACACACACACAGACACACACACCTGGACACACACACACACACACAGACACACACACACTGGACACACACACACACACACAGACACACACACACACACACACACACACACACACACACACACACACACACACACACGCACACACCTGGACACACACACACACACGGACCCTGGACACACACACGTCACACACACCTGGACACACACACACACACACACCTGGACACACACACCTGGACACACACACACACACACACACTGGACACACACACACACTGGACACACACACCTGAGACACACACACAGACACACCTGGACACACACACACACACACCTGACACACACACACACACACACAGACACACACACACACTGGACACACACACACACACCCTGGAGGACACACACACACACAGGACACCTGGACACACACACAGACACACGCACACACGTCTGGACACACAGACACACACACACACGACACACACACACACACTGGACACACACACACACCTGGACCTGAGGACACACACGCACACGGACACACGGGACGGACACGCACACCGACACGGACCGTTCGCATCGCGCACGGACGCACGCACGTCTGGACGCACGGACGCGCTGGACACGGACACACACGTTGACGGACACACACGCACACACACACATGGACACACGCACGGACACGCACACACGCACGGACCGGACACACACGGACGCACGTCTGGACACGTCGGACGTCGGACCACGGACGCACGGACGTTCTGGACGGACGCACGCACGTCTGGACGACGCACGCACGCACGCGTCTGGACGCACGCACGCACACGCCGGACTGGACGCACGCACGCACGCACGTTCTGGACGCACGCACTGGACACGCACGCCTGGACGGACGCGCACGCACGCACACGCATCCGGCACCACGCGCCTGGGCACACACGCACGCACGCACGGGACGCACGCACGCAGACGCACGTCTGGACACACACACGCACGCGACGCACGCACCGCACGCACGCACGCACGACACGCACGTCTGGACACACGCACGCACGCACGCACACACGTCTGGACACGCACACACACACTGGACGCACGCATCGTCTGGACCACGCACGTTCTGCACGGACACGCACGCACGCACGCACGCACTGGACGCACGCACGCACGCATCTGGACGCACGGACGCACGTCTGGACACGCACGTCTGGACGCACGCACGTCTGCATTACGGACGCACACACACACTGGACGCACGCACGCACGCACATTCGGACACACGCACGCACACGTCTGGACGCACGCACACACGTCACGCACACGCACCGTCTGGACACACGCACGCACGTCACAGACACACGCACGCGTTCTGGACACACACACGCACGTCTGGACGCACGCACGTCGGACACACCACACACACGCTGGACGCACGCACGCACGTCTGGACGCACGCACACACACACACACTGGACACGCACACACCACCGACGCACACGTCTGACCCGCGCACGGACGCACGCACGCACACACCACGCACGCACACGCATCGCACTGGACGCACGGACGCACACGGGACACCGGACACACACACACACGGACCGGACACACACACACACACATCTGGACACACGGTTGACACACACACGTTCAGGACGCACGCACACACGCACACACTGACACACACACGCACGCACATCTGGACACACACACCTGGACACACACACACACGCACGCAGACACACGTCACACGCACGCTGGACACACGCACACACGCACGGACACGCACGCACACACCGCACGCCTGGACACGCACACGCATCTGGACGCACGCCGCACTGCACACACACACTGGACGCACGCACGCACTGGACACGCACGTCTGGACACACACGCACGCATCTGGACGCACGCACGCACGCTGGACCGCACACGCACGTCTGGACGCACGCACGTCTGCACGCACGCACCGCACGCACGCACGCACGCACGCACGCACGCCGCACGCACGCACGCACGCACGCACCGCACGCACGCACGCACGCACGCACGCACGCACGCACGCACGCACAGACATACGCACCGCACGCACGCACGCACGCACGCACGCACGCACCTGGGCACACGCACGCACGCACGCACCGACACCGCACACACGCACGCACGCACAGACGCACGCACGCACGCACGCACGCACGCACCGCACGCACGCACGTCCGCACGCACGCACGCACGCACACACCGCACACACACGCATGCACGCACCACGCACTGCACGCACCGACAGACAGACAGATGCACGCACGACACCGCACGACCGGACACGCACGCACGCACGGACGCACGCACGCACGTCTGGACACACACACACCCACACAGACAGCACACACACGCACGCAGACACGCACGACACGCACGACACGCACGCAGCACGCACGCACGTACGCACGCACGCACGCATCGGACGTACGCACGCACGTCTGCACGCACGCGCGTACCGCACGCACACGCACGCACCGCACGCACGCACGCACGGACGCGACACCGCACGCACGCGCACGCACGCACGCACGCACGCACGCACGCACCGCACGCACGCACGCACGCACGCACGCACGCACGCACGCACGACACGCACGCACGACCGGACGCACACCGCACGCACGCACGCACGCACGCACGTCACGACGCACACGCACGCACGCACGCACGCACGCACACGCACGGACCGCACACACGCACGCACGACAGACATCGCACACGCACAGACGCACAGACGCACGCGCCGCACACGCACACGCACACACCGCACGCACGCACGCACAGAGGACACGCACGCACGCACGCACGCACGCACGACAGCACGGACACCACCGCACGCACGGCACAGACACGACACGGACGCACGCACGCACGCACAGACCGGACACACGCACGCACGGACACGCACGCACGCACCGCACGCACGCACGACACGCACGCACGCACGTGCACGCACGCACGCACGCACGCACGCACGACGCACGCACACACGCGCACGCACGCACGCACGCACGCACGCACGCACGTCACGCACGCACGCACGCACGCACGCACGCACGCACACGCCGCACGCACGCACACGCACGCACGCACGCACGCACGACACCGCACGCACGCACGCACAGCACGCGCACGCACGCACGCACGCACGCACGCACAGGACGACACGCACGCACGCACGCACGCACGCACGACACGCACGCGCACGACGCACCGCACACGCACGCACGCACGCAGACAGCACGCACGCACGCACGCACGCATGGACGCACGCACTGCACGCACGCACGCACGTCACGCACGCACGCACGCACGCACGCACGACACGCGCACGCACGCACGCACGCGGACACACGCACACGCACGCACGCACGCACAGCACCGCACGCACGCACGCACGCACGCACGCACGCACGACACGCACGCACGCACGCACGCACGCACGCACGCACGCACGCACGCACGCACGCAGCACGCACGCACGCACGTCTGCACGCACGCACGCACGCACGCACGCACGCACGCACGCACACGCACGCACGCACGCACACGCACACGCACGCGACGCACGCACGCACGCACGCATGGCACGCACGCACGCACGACGCACGCACGCGCGCACGCACGCACGACGCACGCACGCACACGCACGGACACGCACGCACGCACGCACACACACACGCACGCACGCACGTCACGCGCACGCACGCACGACGCACGCACGCACGCACGCACGCACGCACACCGCACGCACGCACGCACGCACGCACGCACACGCACGCACGCACACAGCCGCACGCACGCACGCACGCACGACTGGACGCACGCACACGACACGCACGCACATCTGCACGCACGCACGTCACGACGCACGCACACACGTCTGGACGCACGCACGCACGCACGACACGCACAGACACGCACACGCACGCACCGCACGCACAGACAGACACCATCACGCACACACGCACGCACGACACGAGACGCACGCACGCACGCACGCACAGCACGCACGCAGGACACCGCACGCACGCACGCACGCACGCACCACACGCACGCACAGAGAGACACGCACGCACGCACGCACAGACACCGCCGGCACGCACGCACGCACGCACTGACACGCACGCACGCACAGACGCACGCACGACAGCACACCGCACACGCACGCACGACGCACGCGGACAGACGCACGCACGCACAGACCGACACGCACGCACGCACGCGCGACGACGCACGCACGCACGCACGCACACACGACGCACGCACACGCACGCACGCACAGACACGCACACACGCACGCACGCACGCACGCACGCACGTCTGCACGCACGCACGCAGACACACACATCAGCACAGTCGCACGCACACGCACGCACGCACGCACGCACGCACGGACGCACGCACGCACGCACGCACGCACAGACGCACGCACGCACGCACACGCACGGACACGCACGCACAGACACGCACGCACGCACGCACGCACGCACGCACGCACGCACGCACACGCACGCACACAGGACACGCACGCACGCACGCACGGACACGCACACGCACGCACGCACGCACGACACCGGACGCACGCACGCACGCACGACTGGACGCGCACGCACGCACGCACGCACGGACGCACGCACGACACGCACGCACGCACGCACGCACGCACGCACGTCACGCACGCACGCACGCACGCACTGGACGCACGCACGCACGGACGCGCACGTCTGGACACGCACGCACGCACGCACAGCACGCACGCACGCACGCACGTCGCACGCACGCACGCACGCACGCACGCACGCACGCACGCACGCACGCACGCACGCACGCACGCACGCACACACAGCACCGCACGCACGCACGCACGCACGCGCACCGCACGCACGCACGGCACGCACACACGGTGCACGCACGCACGCACGCACGCACGCACGCACCGCACGCACGCACGCACGCACGACGCACGCACCGCACGCACGCACGCACGCGCACGCACGCACGCACGCACGCACGCACGCACGCACGCACGCACGCATGCACGCACGCACGCACGCACGCGTCTGGACGCACGCACGCACGCACGCACGCACGCACGCACGCACGCACGCACGCACACGCACGCACGCACGCACGCACGCACGCACACACGCACACACGCACGCACGCACGCACGCACGCTGGACGCACGCACGCACGCACGCACGCACGCACGCGCACGCACGCACGCACGGACACACGCACGCACACGCACGCACGCACGCACGCATCGCACGGACACGCACGCACGCACGCACGCACGCACGCACGCACGCACTGGACGCACGCACGCACGCACGCACACACACGCACGCACGCATCGCACGCACGCACGCACGCACGCACACGCACGCACGCACGCACGCACGCACGCACGCATCGCACGCACGCACGCACGACTGCACGCACAGCACGCACACGACGACACGCACGCACGCACACGACGGACGACACGCACGCACGACAGCACGCACGACACGACACGCACGCACGTGCACGACAGCACGCACGCACGCACGCACGCACGCACGCACGCACGCACCGCACGCACGCACGCGCACGCACGCACGACCGCACGCACGCACACGCACGCACGCACGCACGCACGCACGTACAGACGCACGCACGCACGACGGACGCACGACACAGAGCACACGCAGCACGACAGACGCACGCAGACAGCACGCAGCACAGACAGACACGCACGCACGCACGCAGACGCACGACAGAGCACGCACGCACGCACGCACAGCACGCACGACACACGCACGACGCACACGACACGCACGCACGCACGCACAGACGCACGCACGCACACACGCACACGCACGCAGACACGCACGCACGCACGCACACACCGCACGCACCGCACGCAGGCACGCACGCACACGCACAGCACACACGCACGCACGTCGGCACGCACGCACGCACAGCTGGACGCACGCACGCACACGCACGCACGCACGCACGCACGCACGCACGCACAGCACGACACACACGCACGCACGCACGCACGCACACGCACACCGACACGCACGCACGCGCACGCACGCACACGCACACCCCACGCACGCACGCACGCACGCACGCACGCACGCACGCACGCACGCACGCACGACGACACACACACGCACGCACGCACGCACGCACACGCGCACGCACGCACGCACGCACGCACGCACGCACGCACGCACGCATACCGCACGCACACGCACGCACGACACACGCACGCACGCACGCACGACACACACGCACGCACGCACGCGCATCGCACACACGCACGCACGCACGCACGTCCGACACCGCACGCACGCACGCACGCACGCACGACACCGCACGCACGCACGCACGCACAGCACGCACACACGCACACGCACGCACGCACAGACACCGCTGACGCA
>NW_024607226.1:0-5000 GCF_018296145.1 Oncorhynchus tshawytscha | reverse complement strand
GCGCGCGCGCGCGCGCGATGCGCGCGCGCGCGCGCACAAGCGCGCGTGGTTGAGATGCGCGCACACGCGATGCGCCGCGCGCGCGCGCGCGCGCGCGCGCGCGCGCGCGAGCGCGCGCGCACACGCGCGCGCGCGCGCGCGCACTTCATGGCGCGCGCGCGCGCGCACGCGCGCGCGCGCGCGCGCGCGCGCGCGCACGCGCGCGCGCGCGCGAACGCGCGCAGGCGCGCGCGACACGCGCGCGCGCCTTTGCGCGCGCGCGCGCCAGCGACGCGCGCGCGCGCGCGCGACGCGCGCGCGCGCGCGCGAGCGCGCGCGCGCGCGCGCGCGTGCGCGCTCGCGCGCGTGCGCGCGCGCCTTGCGCGCGCGCGCGCGCGCGCGCGCGCGCGCGCGCGCGCGCGCAATCGCGCGCGCGCGCGCGCGCGCGCGCGCGCGCATGACGCGCGCGCGCGCGCGCGCGCGGCCGCGTTGCGCCTGGCGCGCGCCTGCGCAATGCGCGCGCGCGCGCGCGCGCGCGCGCGCGCTGCGCGCGCGCGCGAACACGCGCGCGCGCCTGCGCGCGCGCGCGCACTGCGCGCGCGCGCGCGCGAAACGCGCGCGCGCGCGCATCGCGCGCGCGCGCGCCTGCGCGCGCGCGCGCCACCGCGCGCGCGCGCGCGCGCGCGCGCGCGCGCGCGCGCGCGCGCGCGCGCGCGCGCGCGCGCGCGCGCGCGCGCGCGCGCGCGCGCGCGCGCGCGCATGCGCGCGCGCGCGCGCGCGCGCGCGCGCGCGCGCGCGCGCGCATGCGCGCGCGCGCGCGCGCGCGCGCCGCGCGCGCGCGCGCGCGCGCGCGCGCGCGCGCGCGCGCGCGCGCGCGCGCGCGCGCGCGCGCGCGCGCGCGCGCGCGCGCGCGCGCGCGCGCGCGCGCGCGCGCGCGCGCGCGCGCGCGCGCGCGCGCGCGCGCGCGCGCGCGCGCGCGCGCGCGCGCGCGCGCGCGCGCGCGCGCGCGCGCGCGCGCGCGCCGCGCCGGATCTCGCCCGCCTGGAATGGTCGCCGCGTGACGCCGCGGTTGCCGCATGGATCGCCACCGCAAACGCCGCGGTTCGCCGCTATGACCGCTGGATTGCAGGGTGTCTGAATGGATAAAAATGACGCCGCAGATGCCGCCTGGGTTTCTGATACTCACCTGACGCCGCTGATCGCTCTGAATTAGACCATACATGACACCTGACCCGCCACCTGCTTGTGACCAGATAAAGATTTTCAAAATTAAGAAACACTCTGAGACCAGCTTCACTCCCACACACACAGAGGCATTCAAGCTCTCCTCTCCCTCTGCATTTGACAAATCTTACGACCATGTTCTATCATCCTGGATTTTAGCCTGAATGAGATAAATAAGGAGCACCAGTGATAAATATATGTTACTAAGGTCAGATGAAGCAGATGCTAAACTTCTGGAAGACTGTTTGCCAGCAAAGACTGGAAATCTGTTCGAAATTCCTCCGATGGCGTGAGTACACCACATCAGTCCGCTGACTAAATCAATGAGATAATCGTTGACGTCATCCCCACAGTGACGTCACGTACATGCCCAACCAGAAGCCATGAATTGCAGGCTACATGCGCAATGAGCTAAGGCTGGAGCTGCCGTTTTTCAGATGACTCTGGCAGAGTTATAAGAAGTCCTGCACCAACCTCAGACCAGACCATCAAACAGGTAAGCTTTAATGCAGGTGGGTAGAATGCGTACTACACACCCAGCTCTGTTCTGGCCCGATAATGGCAGAACTTAAACCATTAGAGACTACAAGGCTGGCCAGGGAACTGCTTGATGGTGGTCTACCAGACAGCTAAACTACTTCAATGCTCACTTTGAGGCAAATAACACTGAAACATGCACATGGCAGGCATTAGTGCCAGAATGTACTGCGGCATGCTTGTTTGCTCAAACTATTAAGTGCTTTCACTGACATCTTCAGCCTCTCCTGTCCGGATCATAATGATAGCGGCGCTGTTAGAGCGAGACCGCCAGTGCCTGTGCCCAAGACACAAAGGCAACCTGCCTAAATGACTACAGACCGTAGCACTCCGTCTGTAGCCAAGAAGTGCTTTGAAAGACTTGTCACATCAACACCGATATCCCAGAACCGATCGATCCAGTTTGCATGCAAGCCCCAGCAGATCAGATGATGCAATCTCTATTGCACTCCACTGCCTGTGCCCACATGAGCCAAAGGAACACCACCTGTGAAATGCTGTTCCATTGACTACAGCTCAGCTCAGCACCATAGTATACTCAAAGCTAAGAGAACCAGTCTGTAGCAGGTCTGTAGCCAAGAGACCCTGGGCTTAACACTCCCTCTGCAACTAGATCCCGAGCTTCCTGAAGAGGCCACCCCAGGTAGTGAGTAGGCAACACATCCGCCACGCTGATCACTCCAACACAGGGCCTCGTGCATGCTCAGTCCTGTGTGCTCCCTGTTCACTTCAGGATGCTGCCAGGCCACGATAATATATGTTTTATTATTTATTTTTTTATTTTTACCTTTATTTTAACTAGGCAAGTCAGTTAAGCAAATTCTTATTTTCAATGACGGCCTAGAAGACAGTGGAGTTAACTGCCTGTTCCGGGGACGAGGCAGACTGGTTGTAGCAATGATGTTTCCGGGTTTGAGACTTACCAGCCTTTTAGTTGCTGAGTCAGCGCTCTAACCACTAGGCTGCCCTGCCACGCCCAGTGATCAGGCCTACCACTGGGCTACCCTGGGCGGCAGGGTGGCCAGTCAGTGGAGCACGATCCTGTGACAGGCCTATGATGACCTCATGGGATCCGAGGTGTCTGGCAGGTAGGTGCCAGGCCTTAACCTCTCCCTCAGCGTGATCAAACGGGAGTGTTGTGGGCTTCTGGGAAAAGGGCATTCACACCCCATTTCTGCCCGACGGGGCTGCAGTGGTTTCAGGTGGATAATGGGTTCATGGTGTCGCCGCCAACAAATAACATGGTCCAAAGCACACGCAAGACAATGTTGTTATTGAAGAGGGAGCCGCGACAAACTATTCCCCCTCAGGAGCTGAAAATATTTGGCATGGTCTTCAGATCATGCGAGATTTCTCTGACTGCGTAAATGGGACGTCTGTTCGGTTTCATCGCTTAGCATAGTGTAGCTGACTGCTGGGCCTCCAGGCTGCAGGCGCTGGAAGTGCGGTAGTATAAGCGGTATTGTCACTGAGGCAAACTTCCTGTATCCCAGACCCATCTATCTCCAGCGAATTGTAAGAGGAAGGCCCTAAAAATTGATCAGGACTCCATCCACCCAGGTCATAGACTGTTCTCTCTCGCTCCTGCCACAGAAATAAGCAGTGCAGGCCGTAAATCTGGGTCAAGAGGCTTGAAGGCTTCTACCCAAACCATGAACACCTGAACAGCTAATCAGATGTTCTTAGACCTAGTTGCAGTTGCCACTCTCAGTTCCTGCTGCTCTCTCTGTTAGTATCTGTGCAGTCAATTTAATAACTCTACCACATGTGCATAATACCTCAGCCAGGCCGGCCTCCGCACGTGACTCTGTTGCCCCCTGTGTGTAGTCTCGCTATTGTTTTGCTGGCAATGTTTTGATTAAGCGTTGCTTTTGTTTCTTGTTCTTATCAGATTTTATCATTGTTGAATTAGGGGCTTGTAAGTAAAATTTCACTATAAAGGTTTGAATACCTGTTGTATTCAGTAGCATGTGACTAATAAGGTGATTTGATCATTCTTGATCCAGTGTTTAATAAGCGAAACATATTTTTTATTTGGAATTTATTTTGCTAGCACTACTATTTGAGTGCAGAATGGTGGTGGAATTTGTTATGTCATCAGTAGAGGCATGCCTTCAATGGCGTCTCTTTGTTTACACACCAGTGCAGTGATCTTACAGTGTCCCTCAGTGGTTGAGGAGAGACCAGATGTATTCTGGGGCTTCCTCCAGGCATCACACCATTGTCCCTCACTTACTCATTGCAGCCTTCTGCGTCCCTCTCCTCTGCTTTGGTCACAATTTCAGTCTTCCTGTTAGCAGTTCCAAAGCCAGACCCTGTTACGTGTTTCATGTGGTGATCCGTGAAGCGATAAGTGCCATCGTCGTGATCTGGAAGTGAGACGTTCTTTCTGCCTGAGACTACATAGATGAATGACACTAAAGGTGGGCTAAGGCAAACAATAATAGTACCTTCCATCAATTCCATCACGTGACATGTCTTCATGGTAGTTTTGAGTACTAGGATGAGGATCAGTTATGCTGTAATGGGCGGCGCTGGCTTTGGGACTGAGGGAGTTTGTGTATTGGTGGAAGACAATACACAGACTTTCCCAGTGGGTATTCTAAACTAAAAACGAACTGGCAACCTGCCCAGTGTAATGTAACTAGCCCTGACTGAACAATAAGGAGGTGGTTGGCTAATTGGCTGTACCGTTAGCTAGCTACTAGTAGCATTAACATCCACCGATGAACGCATCGCTGGCGCCTCACTGGTAAATTTCCATAATTAACACTGTCTCAAATGATTGATATTTTGTCAGCAAATCGTCAGACTGGCGATATAAAGATGCCAGGTGTATCTGTGGAATATAACGTTAGATATAAACTTGCTAGCTAGTAGGTATAGCTAAAGTAGCTAGCTAACGCGTAGAATTAGCCAGCTAGAATGCAGTAAACTATAACATTAGTGGTTTCATTCGGCCTCTTAAATCTGTTTCTGTCGGATTTCGGGGTATATTTCCCTTCAATCATAACCCCAACAACTTTGATATTCACCGTATTCTGCACGTATTCTTTAGTTAATTTTTCTATCTTGTGAATTATCTCTTCTCGTTCCATTTATCGACTATGAGTCAGTCCGTAAATATCAGGCGTTCGTAAATGTTTCGTCGGTGACGACCGTCATCTGCAACGCGGAGCGCGCTACGTAAATCGTCATGGTCGAAACTCGAGAGTGGTGGTAATAATCGATGTTGCGCTGGTCTGTTGAATGATGCGTGT
>NW_024607225.1:0-20687 GCF_018296145.1 Oncorhynchus tshawytscha | reverse complement strand
TCACAGAGTAGAGATATTCACAGAGTAGAGATATTCACAGAGTAGAGATATTCACAGAGTAGAGATATTCACAGAGTAGAGATATTCACAGAGTAGAGATATTCACACAGAGTAGAGATATTCACAGAGTAGAGATATTCACAGATATTCACAGAGTAGAGATATTCACAGAGTAGAGATATTCACAGAGTAGAGATATTCACAGAGTAGAGATATTCACAGAGTAGAGATATTCACAGAGTAGAGATATTCACAGAGTAGAGATATTCAGTAGAGATATTCACAGAGTAGAGATATTCACAGAGTAGAGATATTCACAGAGTAGAGATATTCAGAGTAGAGTAGAGATATTCACAGAGTAGAGATATTCACAGAGTAGAGATATTCACAGAGTAGAGATATTCACAGAGTAGAGATATTCACAGAGTAGAGATATTCACAGAGTAGAGATATTCACAGAGTAGAGATATTCACAGAGTAGAGATATTCACAGAGTAGAGATATTCACAGAGTAGAGATAGAGTAGAGATATTCACAGAGTAGAGATATTCACAGAGTAGAGATATTCACAGAGTAGAGATATTCACAGAGTAGAGATATTCACAGAGTAGAGATATTCACAGAGTATTCACAGAGTAGAGATATTCACAGAGTAGAGATATTCACAGAGTAGAGATATTCATAGAGTAGAGATATTCACAGAGTAGAGATATTCACAGAGTAGAGATATTCATAGAGTAGAGATATTCACAGAGTAGAGATATTCACAGAGTAGAGATATTCACAGAGTAGAGATATTCACAGAGTAGAGATATTCACAGAGTAGAGATATTCACAGAGTAGAGATATTCACAGAGTAGAGATATTCAACAGCTTAATGGCTAAATGACAGGTAGCCTAGTGGTTAGAGTTTTGGGCCAGTAACTGAAAGGTTGCTGGATCAAATCCCTGAGCTGACAAGTTAAAAATCTGTTGTTCTTCCCCTGAACAAGGCAGTTAACTCACTGTTCCCTGGGCACTGTGGATGTTGATTAAGGCAGCCCCCTGCACCTCTCTGATTCAGAGGGGTTGGGTCAGTTGAAGGCAGGTTTCTCCCTTTAAACATATTCCTGTGTCAACCATATCCTTACAGAGAACTGTGTGTTTAACAAAGTCAATGTGAATAGTACTCCTAGTTAATCTAGTGACCTCTGTGTACTCTGCAGATACATTCAATGGACCTTATTCACAGATCAGAGTCTCAGAGTAGCAGTGCTGATCTAGGATCAGGTCCCCTTTGTTTATATCATCTTATTCTGTAATGATGATCCTAAAAGGACATCTGATCCTAGATCAGCCGTCCTACCCTGAGAATCTTTGTGAATACAGGCCAAGGTCTTCCATTATTGGCAGTTTCACTTTAATGTTCAAATAGTATTTGAACCCTGGTCAGGAGTATTCAACTGTCACTAACTGTCACTAAAGTATTCACGGTCACTAAGGAGTAGCCATTCTATAGTCTCCCAACAGGGAGCAGTAGAGTCTGGATAAGGACAGAGCCAGCGGCCCCCTACAGGCTTCATGCACTGGATCCTCCTCAACCAGAACTACATACTCACTGTGAGTGAACACTTCTGTACCCTTCTACAATCTACACCATACTACCTGAATGTGTCATCCTTCTACAATCTACACCATACTACCTGAATGTGTCATCCTTCTACAATCTACACCATACTACCTGAATGTGTCATCCTTCTACAATCTACACCATACTACCTAAATGTGTCATCCTTCTACAATCTACACCATACTACCTGAATGTGTCATCCTTCTACAATCTACACCATACTACCTGAATGTGTCATCCTTCTACAATCTACACCATACTACCTGAATGTGTCATCCTTCTACAATCTACACCATACTACCTGAATGTGTCATCCTTCTACAACAATCTACATCATACTAACTAAATGTGTCATCCTTCTACAATCTACACCATACTACCTGAATGTGTCATCCTTCTACAATCTACACCATAGTAGAGGGAATACCCTGAATGTGTCATCCTTCTACAATCTACACCATACTACCTGAATGTGTCATCCTTCTAGAGGAAGGAGAGAGGGAGGAGAGGGAGGACAATCTGGAGAGGATACTACCTGAATGTGTCATCCTTCTACAATCTAGACCATACTACCTGAATGGAGTCATCCTTCTACAATCTACACCATACTACCTGAATGTGTCATCCTTCTACAATCTACACCATACTACCTGAATGTGTCATCCTTCTACAATCTACACCATACTACCTAAATGTGTCATCCTTCTACAATCTACACCATACTACCTGAATGTGTCATCCTTCTACAATCTACACCATACTACCTGAATGTGTCATCCTTCTACAATCTACACCATACTACCTGAATGTGTCATCCTTCTACAACAATCTACATCATACTAACTAAATGTGTCATCCTTCTACAATCTACACCATACTACCTGAATGTGTCATCCTTCTACAATCTACACCATACTACCTGAATGTGTCATCCTTCTACAATCTACACCATAGTAACTGAACATGTGAGGTTTGGTATATGGATATGGATACAGAGAGGGAGGAGAGGGAGGAGAGAGGAAGAGAGGGATAAGAGAGTGTGGAGAGGAGAGAGGAGAGAGAGAGGAGAGGGAGGAGAGTCAGTGTGGAGAGGGAGGAGAGAGTGTGGAGAGGGAGGAGAGAGAGGAGAGGGAGGAGAGTGTGGAGAGGGAGGAGAGAGAGAGGAGAGGGAGGAGAGAGAGAGGAGAGGGAGGACTGCCCCCTGCTACTGCCCCCTGCTCAGACTGTCAGTCTGTCTACTGCCCCCTGCTCAGACTGTCAGTCTGTCTACTGCTCCCTGCTCAGACCATCAGTCTCCCCCTGCCAATACTGCCCTCTGCTCAGACTGTCAATCTGTCTACTGCCCCCTGCTCAGACTGTCAGTCTGTCTACTGCCCCCTGCTCAGACCATCAGTCTGTCTACTGCTCAGACCCCTGCTCAGACTGTCAGTCTGTCTACTGCCCCCTGCTCAGACTGTCAGTCTGTCTACTGCCCCCTGCTCAGACTGTCAGTCTGTCTACTGCCCCCTGCTCAGACTGTCAGTCTGTCTACTGCCCCCTGCTCAGACTGTCAGTCTGTCTACTGCCCCCTGCTCAGACTGTCAGTCTGTCCTTTGCTCAGACTGTCAGTCTGTCTACTGCCCCTGCTCAGACTGTCAGTCTGTCTACTGCCCCCCTGCTCAGACTGTCAGTCTGTCTACTGCCCCCTGCTCAGACTGTCAGTCTGTCTACTGCCCTCCTGCTGCTCAGACTGTCAGTCTGTCTACTGCCCCCTGCTCAGACTGTCAGTCTGTCTACTGCCCCCTGCTCAGACTGTCAGTCTGTCTACTGCCCTCTGCCCTCTGCTCAGACTGTCAGTCTGTCTACTGCTCCCTGCTCAGACTGTCAGTCTGTCTGTCTGCCCCTGCTCAGACTGTCAGACTGTCAGTCTGTCTACTGCCCTCTGCTCAGACTGTCAGTCTGTCTACTGCCCCCTCCCCCTGCTCAGACTGTCAGTCTGTCTACTGCCCTCTGCTCAGACTGTCAGTCTGTCTACTGCCCCCTGCTCAGACTGTCAGTCTGTCTACTGCCCCTGTCTGCTCAGACCACCAGTCTCCCTGCCAGTACTGTCGTTTGCTCAGACTGTCAGTCTGTCTACTGCCCCCTGCTCAGACCACCAGTCTCCCTGCCAGTACTGTCCTTTGCTCAGACTGTCAGTCTGTCTACAGCCCCCTGCTCAGACCGTCAGTCTGTCTACAGCCCCCTGCTCAGACCGTCAGTCTGCCGGCCAGTGTACCAACCTCTAAAGGACGGAGTGTGTAGCGACTGGTGACAGTGTTAAGTGCATAGCAGTCCTGGGTTCAAAATAGTAGGCCTACCCTTTTTTCTTTCAAAGAATTTAGCACACTGGGGTCAATGGGAGTAGTCCCAAAAGTGTAAGCCCCGCCCATCTGGCACTATGTGTCAAATAGGGGGCATGTCAGCTAAGAGGCTAGGTCAGAAGTTTGGGAGGGGGGTGGAATCACAGTTTCCTGTTGAAGCATCGTCCAGTAGCATAGTGGTCGGTTGGCTCATTAAGAGAGAACACAACCATTTCTGTCCCCACCAACAACAACTCTCTTTTACTAACATGAAAAGACCTCACTATTTACAAGCAGGGTGACAAAAAAGATTGGTTCCCCTTTGATTACCAATAAACCATAATAAAACCACATAAGGCTTACTGCTCAGAGTCTATTACTGTCCTTTGTACATCACATAAAAATCCCATGGAAGTGAAATAGCCGTGCTCTTCATCCAAGGGCTTGTTGCTGACGTGATCCTGGGAAAGTGGCATCTGTGGTGCCTTGATGTTTGCAGCTCCTCTTTATCTGATCACATGATGAACAGTGGACGGAGTCATGGCTTCTTTCTACTAAACACCATTGATCTGTACAGGACAGTGTGGTTTGTGACTCCACTAGATGCTTGTCATTATGGAAGTAGGTCTCGTTCCTGAACACTGACGAACTCATGGCCTGTCAGTACCTCCCTTTTGTAACAGTCATCCAAACGAAAGAAGGAAAGTCAGGGGGGGATGTAAAAGGACCATTTTTTTTATACATTTTGACGGCGAGGAAATATAATCCATTTATAATATAATCTATTTAAAGTGAGGCCAGACGGACTTCGGTGAAGACTGAATGAGGCCTGCGGGGCAAAATGAATTTGACACCCCTTATCTAGCTACTTCTATGAATTGTCCCAGCCCGGTTCCTCATCTCAGTAGTGGCAGGGAAGCAGCTGTTGGCTGAAACACAAGCTGCAGATTGTAGCTTTAAGTATAGATGGTTAAACCCCCAGCAACATATTGATGCCACTGGGAGGGCCCCTGTGCTTTACTACTGTGGCCCCTCATACATTCCTGTTCTAATCTACTCAGATAAAGCAGTGACAATATAAAGTGTCTTCTGACACCGTCAGCTCAACGTCAACTCACAAAACATACGTCTTCACTCTTCACCTCTGCAGAATCACATGACCACTTTCTATCAGTTCATTTACTGGTTTCTCTAAAGACCAGTTTAACGACCAGTCTGTCTGTCTGTCTGTCTGTCTGTCTGTCTGTCTGTCTGTCTGTCTGTCTGTCTGTCTGTCTGTCTGTCTGTCTGTCTGTCTGTCTGTCTGTCTGTCTGTCTGTCTGTCTATCTGTCTATCTGTCTATCTGTCTGTCTGTCTGTCTAGTTTAATCATAGGCTTTTAAGTGTAATGTAAATGTACAGTAAATGACCATCATTCATCTCCATGTTGAAGTGATATGACAGCACATGACTGGCCTTGACATGACCTGTAGTTATTGTCTAAGGAGGAACCGTTAAGGTACTATGGGAAATGATTTCCCTGTAAAGTTTTATTCTCTTCAGCATTGTTTCTACCAGGTTTTACTGTCTCTCTGTAATAAACTGTTCTCTGGTGGAGGCCAGAAAGAGGTGACAGTTCACCTGTGTCTGTGTCTGTGTGTGTCTGTGTCTGTGTCTGTGTATGTGTCTGTGTGTGTCTGTGTCTGTGTGTGTGTCTGTGTCTGTGTGTGTCTGTGCCCGTGTCTGTGTCTGAGTCTGTGTCTGTGTCTGTGTCTGTGTCTGGTCTGTGTCTGTGTCTGTGTCTGTGTGTGTGTGTGTGTGTGTGTGTCTGTGTCTCAGTGTGTGTCTGGGTGTGTGTCTGTGTCTGTGTCTGTGTCTGTGTCTGAGTGTGTGTCTGTGTCTGTGTCTGAGTATGTGTCTGTGTCCGTGTCTGTGTCTGAGTGTGTGACTGGGTGTGTGTGTGTGTCTTGGAGTGTTGATTAATCTGAGTCTTGAGTCTTGGATGTGGTAAAGATGTTTAGAGTCTTGGATGTGGTAAAGCTGTTTAGAGTCTTGGATGTGGTAAAGATGTTTAGAGTCTTGGATGTGGTAAAGATGTTTAGAGTCTTGGATGTGGTAAAGATGTTTAGAGTCTTGGATGTGGTAAAGATGTTTAGAGTCTTGGATGTGGTAAAGATGTTTAGAGTCTTGGATGTGTGTAAAGATGTTTAGAGTCTTGGATGTGGTAAAGATGTTTAGAGTCTTGGATGTGGTAAAGATGTTTAGAGTCTTGAATGTGGTAAAGATGTTTAGGAAGAACTGGTCCCATTGTTTGTACTTTTATTTGTCATTGTTTATGACACATATTGACCACCCACTCAAAAACCATGTTCTCTCTCACTTGCACAAACACAAGGTCATGCACTTGCACACGCGCACACACACACACACACACACACATGCATGCGCTCACACATGCACACACACACACACACTCTTACCTACACACTCTTCAATGTGAACTCAGATGTATATGGAGGTACATTCCTACCGTGGCCCTATGTGTGGTGAGGCCAGAGGCCCTGATCAATGTCACAATGCCAGCATTCCCTTGTGGGTTAGGACCCAGACACACAACACCTCCCTCCTTTGCCTCCCCTGTGGGTTAGGACCCCAGACACACAGCACCTCCCTCCTTTGCCTCCCCTGTGGGTTAGGACCCCAGACACACAGCACCTCCCTCCTTTGCCTCCCCTGTGGGTTAGGACCCCAGACACACAGCACCTCCCTCCTTTGCCTCCCCTGTGGGTTAGGACCCCAGACACACAGCACCTCCCTCCTTTGCCTCCCCTGTGGGTTAGGACCCCAGACACACAGCACCTCCCTCCTTTGCCTCCCCTGTGGGTTAGGACCCCAGACACACAGCACCTCCCTCCTTTGCCTCCCCTGTGGGTTAGGACACCAGACACACAGCACCTCCCTCCTTTGCCTCCCCTGTGGGTTAGGACCCCAGACACACAGCACCTCCCTCCTTTGCCTCCCCTGTGGGTTAGGACCCCAGACACACAGCACCTCCCTCCTTTGCCTCCCCTGTGGGTTAGGACCCCAGACACACAGCACCTCCCTCCTTTGCCTCCCCTGTGGGTTAGGACCCCAGACACACAGCACCTCCTCCTTTGCCTCCCCTGTGGGTTAGGACACCAGACACACAACACCTCCCTCCTCCTTTGTCTCACTGTGTGTTAGGACCCAAGACAACTCCCTCCTCCTTGGCTCTCCCTGTGGGTTAGGACCCCAGACACCACCCTCCTTTGTCTCCCTGTCCCTGGTTAGGACCCAAGACACCACCCTCCTCCTTTGTCTCCCTGTGGGTTAGGACCCCAGACACCACCCTCCTTTGTCTCCCTGTGGGTTAGGACCCCAGACACCACCCTCCTCCTTTGTCTCCCTGTGGGTTAGGACACCAGACACACAGCACCTCCCTCCTTTGTCTCCCTGTGGGTTAGGACCCCAGACACACAGCACCTCCCTCCTTCGTCTCCCTGTGGGTTAGGATCCAAGACATCTCCCTCCTTCTTTGTCTCCACTGTGGGTTAGGACCCCAGACACACTACACCTCCCTCCTCCTTTCTCTCCCTGTGGGTTAGGACCCAAGACACCTCCCTCCTCCTTTGTCTCCCTGTGGGTTAGGACCCAAGACACCTCCCTCCTCCTTTGTCTCCCTGTCGGTTAGGAACCAACATCTCCCTCCATTGTCTCCTGTGGATTAGGACCCAAGACACCTCCCTCCTCCTTTGTCTCCCTGTGTGTTAGGATACCAGAAAACTCCCTCCTCCTTTGTCTCCCTTGTGGGTTAGGACCCCAGACACCTTCATCCTCCTTTGTCTCCCTGTGTGTTAGGATACCAGAAAACTCCCTCCTCCTTTGTCTCCCCTGTGGGCTAGGACCCCAGACTCACAGTACCTCCCTCCTTTGTCTCCCTGTGGGTTAGTACCCCAGACACACAGCACCTCCCTCCTCCATTGTCTCCCTGTGGGTTAGGACCCACGACACCTCCCTCCTCCTTTGTCTCCCTGTGGGTTAGGACCCCAGACACCACCCTCCTTTGTCTCCCTGTGGGTTAGGACCCCAGACACCTCCTCGTCCTCCTTTCTCTCCCCTGTGGGTTAGGATACCAGACACCTCCCTCCTCCTTTGTCTCCCCTGTGGGTTAGGACCCCAGACTCACAGTACCTCCCTCCTGTGTCTCCCTGTGGGTTAGGACCCTAGACACAGAGCACCTCCCTCCTTTGTGTCCCTGTGTGTTAGGACCCCAGACTCACAGTACCTCCCTCCTGTGTCTCCCTGTGTGTTAGGACCCTAGACACAGATCACCTCCCTCCTTTGTGTCCCTGTGTGTTAGGACCCTAGACACAGAGCACCTCCCTCCTTTGTGTCCCTGTGTGTTAGGACCCCAGACACAGAGCACCTCCTCCTTTGTCTCCCTGTGTGTTAGGACCCTAGACACAGACACCTCCCTCCTTTGTCTCCCAGTGTGTTAGGACCCCAGACACAGAGCCCCTCCTCCTTTGTGTCCCTGTGTGTTAGGACCCTAGACACAGAGCACCTCCCTCCTTTGTGTCCCTGTGTGTTAGGACCCTAG
Organism: Oncorhynchus tshawytscha; assembly: GCF_018296145.1. Taxonomy (NCBI): domain Eukaryota; kingdom Metazoa; phylum Chordata; class Actinopteri; order Salmoniformes; family Salmonidae; genus Oncorhynchus; species Oncorhynchus tshawytscha. Next base: position 12,160 of record NW_024607225.1, on the reverse strand, counting down.
ACACAGAGCACCTCCCTCCTTTGTGTCCCTGTGTGTTAGGACCCTAGACACAGAGCACCTCCCTCCTTTGTGTCCCTGTGTGTTAGGACCATAGACACAGAGCACCTCCCTCCTTTGTGTCCCTGTGTGTTAGGACCCTAGACACAGAGCACCTCCCTCCTTTGTGTCCCTGTGTGTTAGGACCCTAGACACAGAGCACCTCCCTCCTTTGTGTCCCTGTGTGTTAGGACCCTAGACACAGAGCACCTCCCTCCTTTGTGTCCCTGTGTGTTAGGACCCTAGACACAGAGCACCTCCCTCCTTTGTGTCCCTGTGTGTTAGGACCCTAGACACAGAGCACCTCTCTCCTTTGTGTCCCTGTGTGTTAGGACCCTAGACACAGAGCACCTCCTCCTTTGTGTCCCTGTGTGTTAGGACCATAGACACAGAGCACCTCCCTCCTTTGTGTCCCTGTGTGTTAGGACCATAGACACAGAGCACCTCCCTCCTTTGTGTCCCTGTGTGTTAGGACCCTAGACACAGAGCACCTCCCTCCTTTGTGTCCCTGTGTGTTAGGACCCTAGACACAGAGCACCTCCCTCCTTTGTGTCTCCACCCTGTTTGTTCTCTCCCTTTATAAAGTATTGAGCCATAATGGGTAAATAGACGTAGGGCAACAACATCCATTTATTTCCCTAACAGTAGACATATATTTAGTGTTTTTACGATACAGAAGCTATATTTAATGGGCATGCAGAGCCTTGACCACGGGCTAAGGACACGTTCCTCATCACCCATAATACCCTGTTTCCATCCAGCCAAATAAAGAGAGAGAGAGGTATGTGTGTGTGTGTGTGTGTGTGTGTGTGTGTGTGTGTGTGTGTGTGTGTGTGTGTGTGTGTGTGTGTGTGTGTGTGTGTGTGTGTGTGTGTGTGTGAGAGAGTGTGAGAGAAAGAGAACTCAATAGTATTATTTTCTTGTTATTCCAGACGCTGATAATTTGAACAAGACATTCTGTCCATTATAACAGGAGAGTGAGGAGAATAAGACATTCTGTCCATTATAACAGGAGAGTGAGGAGAATAAGACATTCTGTCCATTATAACAGGAGAGTGAGGAGAATAAGACATTCTGTCCATTATAACAGGAGAGTGAGGAGAATAAGACAGTCTGTCCATTATAACAGGAGAGTGAGGAGAATAAGACATTCTGTCCATTATAACAGGAGAGTGAGGAGAATAAGACATTCTGTCCATTATAACAGGAGAGTGAGGAGAATAAGACATTCTGTCCATTATAACAGGAGAGTGAGGAGAATAAGACATTCTGTCCATTATAACAGGAGAGTGAGGAGAATAAGACATTCTGTCCATTATAACAGGAGAGTGAAGGAGAATAAGACATTCTGTCCATTATAACAGGAGAGTGGGGAGAATAAGACATTCTGTCCATTATAACAGGAGAGTGAGGAGAATAAGACATTCTGTCCATTATAACAGGAGAGTGAGGAGAATAAGACATTCTGTCCATTATAACAGGAGAGTGAGGAGAATAAGACATTCTGTCCATTATAACAGGACAGTGAGGAGAATAAGACATTCTGTCCATTATAACAGGAGAGTGAGGAGAATAAGACATTCTGTCCATTATAACAGGAGAGCGAGGAGAATGAGACATTCTGTCCATTATAACAGGAGAGTGAGGAGAATAAGACATTCTGTCCATTATAACAGGAGAGTGAGGAGAATAAGACATTCTGTCCATTATAACAGGAGAGTGAGGAGAATAAGACATTCTGTCCATTATAACAGGAGAGTGAGGAGAATAAGACATTCTGTCCATTATAACAGGAGAGTGAGGAGAATAAGACATTCTGTCCATTATAACAGGAGAGTGAAGGAGAATAAGACATTCTGTCCATTATAACAGGAGAGTGGGGAGAATAAGACATTCTGTCCATTATAACAGGAGAGTGAGGAGAATAAGACATTCTGTCCATTATAACAGGAGAGTGAGGAGAATAAGACATTCTGTCCATTATAACAGGAGAGTGAGGAGAATAAGACATTCTGTCCATTATAACAGGACAGTGAGGAGAATAAGACATTCTGTCCATTATAACAGGAGAGTGAGGAGAATAAGACATTCTGTCCATTATAACAGGAGAGCGAGGAGAATGAGACATTCTGTCCATTATAACAGGAGAGTGAGGAGAATAAGACATTCTGTCCATTATAACAGGAGAGTGAGGAGAATAAGACATTCTGTCCATTATAACAGGAGAGTGAGGAGAATAAGACATTCTATCCATTATAACAGGAGAGTGAGGAGAATAAGACATTCATTCTGTCCATTATAACAGGAGAGTGAGGAGAATAAGACATTCTGTCCATTATAACAGGAGAGTGAGGAGAATAAGACATTCTATCCATTATAACAGGAGAGTGAGGAGAATAAGACATTCTGTCCATTATAACAGGAGAGTGAAGAGAATAAGACATTCTGTCCATTATAACAGGAGAGTGAGGAGAATAAGACATTCTGTCCATTATAACAGGAGAGTGAGGAGAATAAGACATTCTGTCCATTATAACAGGAGAGTGAGGAGAATAAGACATTCTGTCCATTATAACAGGAGAGTGAGGAGAATAAGACATTCTGTCCATTATAACAGGAGAGTGAGGAGAATAAGACATTCTGTCCATTATAACAGGAGAGTGAGGAGAATAAGACATTCTGTCCATTATAACAGGAGAGTGAGGAGAATAAGACAGTCTGTCCATTATAACAGGAGAGTGAGGAGAATAAGACATTCTGTCCATTATAACAGGAGAGTGAGGAGAATAAGACATTCTGTCCATTATAACAGGAGAGTGAGGAGAATAAGACATTCTGTCCATTATAACAGGAGAGTGAGGAGAATAAGACATTCTGTCCATTATAACAGGAGAGTGAGGAGAATAAGACATTCTGTCCATTATAACAGGAGAGTGAGGAGAATAAGACATTCTGTCCATTATAACAGGACAGTGAGGAGAATAAGACATTCTGTCCATTATAACAGGAGAGTGAGGAGAATAAGACATTCTGTCCATTATAACAGGAGAGTGAGGAGAATAACACATTCTGTCCATTATAACAGGAGAGTGAGGAGAATAACACATTCTGTCCATTATAACAGGAGAGTGAGGAGAATAACACATTCTGTCCATTATAACAGGAGAGTGAGGAGAATAACACATTCTGTCCATTATAACAGGAGAGTGAGGAGAATAACATATTCTGTCCATTATAACAGGAGAGTGAGGAGAATTTACACATTCTGTCCATTATAACAGGAGAGTGAGGAGAATAACACATTCTGTCCATTATAACAGGAGAGTGAGGAGAATAAGACATTCTGTCCATTATAACAGGAGAGTGAGGAGAATAAGACATTCTGTCCATTATAACAGGAGAGTGTGGAGAATAACATATTCTGTCCATTATAACAGGAGAGTGAGGAGAATAACACATTCTGTCCATTATAACAGGAGAGTGAGGAGAAGAAGACATTCTGTCCATTATAACAGGAGAGTGAGGAGAATAAGACATTCTGTCCATTATAACAGGAGAGTGAGGAGAATAAGACATTCTGTCCATTATAACAGGAGAGTGAGGAGAATAAGACATTCTGTCCATTATAACAGGAGAGTGAGGAGAATAAGACATTCTGTCCATTATAACAGGAGAGTGAGGAGAATAAGACATTCTGTCCATTATAACAGGAGAGTGAGGAGAATAAGACATTCTGTCCATTATAACAGGAGAGTGAGGAGAATAAGACATTCTGTCCATTATAACAGGAGAGTGAGGAGAATAAGACATTCTGTCCATTATAACAGGAGAGTGAGGAGAATAAGACATTCTGTCCATTATAACAGGAGAGTGAAGAGAATAAGACATTCTGTCCATTATAACAGGAGAGTGAGGAGAATAAGACATTCTGTCCATTATAACAGGAGAGTGAGGAGAATAAGACATTCTGTCCATTATAACAGGAGAGTGAAGGAAATAAGACATTCTGTCCATTATAACAGGAGAGTGAGGAGAATAAGACATTCTGTCCATTATAACAGGAGAGTGAGGAGAATAAGACATTCTGTCCATTATAACAGGAGAGTGAGGAGAATAAGACATTCTGTCCATTATAACAGGAGAGTGAGGAGAATAAGACATTCTGTCCATTATAACAGGACAGTGAGGAGAATAAGACATTCTGTCCATTATAACAGGAGAGTGAGGAGAATAAGACATTCTGTCCATTATAACAGGAGAGCGAGGAGAATGAGACATTCTGTCCATTATAACAGGAGAGTGAGGAGAATAAGACATTCTGTCCATTATAACAGGAGAGTGAGGAGAATAAGACATTCTGTCCATTATAACAGGAGAGTGAGGAGAATAAGACATTCTGTCCATTATAACAGGAGAGTGAGGAGAATAAGACATTCTGTCCATTATAACAGGAGAGAGGAGAATAACACATTCTGTCCATTATAACAGGAGAGTGAGGAGAATAACACATTCTGTCCATTATAACAGGAGAGTGAGGAGAATAACACATTCTGTCCATTATAACAGGAGAGTGAGGAGAATAACACATTCTGTCCATTATAACAGGAGAGTGAGGAGAATAACACATTCTGTCCATTATAACAGGAGAGTGAGGAGAATAAGACATTCTGTCCATTATAACAGGAGAGTGAGGTCCATTATAACAGGAGAGTGATAAGACATTCTGTCCATTATAACAGGAGAGTGAGGAGAATAAGACATTCTGTCCATTATAACAGGAGAGTGAGGAGAATAAGACATTCTGTCCATTATAACAGGAGAGTGAGGAGAATAAGACATTCTGTCCATTATAACAGGAGAGTGAGGAGAATAAGACATTCTGTCCATTATAACAGGAGAGTGAGGAGAATAAGACATTCTGTCCATTATAACAGGAGAGTGAGGAGAATAAGACATTCTGTCCATTATAACAGGAGAGTGAGGAGAATAAGACATTCTGTCCATTATAACAGGAGAGTGAGGAGAATAAGACATTCTGAGGAGAATCCATTATAACAGGAGAGTGAGGAGAATAAGACATTCTGTCCATTATAACAGGAGAGTGAGGAGAATAAGACATTCTGTCCATTATAACAGGAGAGTGAGGAGAATAAGACATTCTGTCCATTATAACAGGAGAGTGAAGGAAATAAGACATTCTGTCCATTATAACAGGAGAGTGAGGAGAATAAGACATTCTGTCCATTATAACAGGAGAGTGAGGAGAATAAGACATTCTGTCCATTATAACAGGAGAGTGAGGAGAATAAGACATTCTGTCCATTATAACAGGAGAGTGAGGAGAATAAGACATTCTGTCCATTATAACAGGACAGTGAGGAGAATAAGACATTCTGTCCATTATAACAGGAGAGTGAGGAGAATAAGACATTCTGTCCATTATAACAGGAGAGTGAGGAGAATAAGACATTCTGTCCATTATAACAGGAGAGTGAGGAGAATAAGACATTCTGTCCATTATAACAGGAGAGTGAGGAGAATAAGACATTCTGTCCATTATAACAGGAGAGTGAGGAGAATAAGACATTCTGTCCATTATAACAGGAGAGTGAGGAGAATAAGACATTCTGTCCATTATAACAGGAGAGTGAGGAGAATAAGACATTCTGTCCATTATAACAGGAGAGCGAGGAGAATGAGACATTCTGTCCATTATAACAGGAGAGTGAGGAGAATAAGACATTCTGTCCATTATAACAGGAGAGTGAGGAGAATAAGACATTCTGTCCATTATAACAGGAGAGTGAGGAGAATAAGACATTCTGTCCATTATAACAGGAGAGTGAGGAGAATAACACATTCTGTCCATTATAACAGGAGAGTGAGGAGAATAACACATTCTGTCCATTATAACAGGAGAGTGAGGAGAATAACACATTCTGTCCATTATAACAGGAGAGTGAGGAGAATAAGACATTCTGTCCATTATAACAGGAGAGTGAGGAGAATAAGACATTCTGTCCATTATAACAGGAGAGTGAGGAGAATAAGACAGTCTGTCCATTATAACAGGAGAGTGAGGAGAATAAGACAGTCTGTCCATTATAACAGGAGAGTGAGGAGAATAAGACATTCTGTCCATTATAACAGGAGAGTGAGGAGAATAAGACATTCTGTCCATTATAACAGGAGAGTGAGGAGAATAAGACATTCTGTCCATTATAACAGGAGAGTGAGGAGAATAAGACATTCTGTCCATTATAACAGGAGAGTGAGGAGAATAAGACATTCTGTCCATTATAACAGGAGAGTGAGGAGAATAAGACATTCTGTCCATTATAACAGGAGAGTGAGGAGAATAAGACAGTCTGTCCATTATAACAGGAGAGTGAGGAGAATAAGACATTCTGTCCATTATAACAGGAGAGTGAGGAGAATAAGACATTCTGTCCATTATAACAGGAGAGTGAGGAGAATAACATTCTGTCCATTATAACAGGAGAGTGAGGAGAATAAGACATTCTGTCCATTATAACAGGAGAGTGAGGAGAATAAGACATTCTGTCCATTATAACAGGAGAGTGAGGAGAATAAGACATTCTGTCCATTATAACAGGAGAGTGAGGAGAATAAGACATTCTGTCCATTGTGTGTGTGTGTGACATTCTATAATGGACATTCTGTCCATTATAACAGGAGAGTGAGGAGAATAAGACATTCTGTCCATTATAACAGGAGAGTGAGGAGAATAAGACATTCTGTCCATTATAACAGGAGAGTGAGGAGAATAAGACATTCTGTCCATTATAACAGGAGAGTGAAGAGAATAAGACATTCTGTCCATTATAACAGGAGAGTGAGGAGAATAAGACATTCTGTCCATTATAACAGGAGAGTGAGGAGAATAAGACATTCTGTCCATTATAACAGGAGAGTGAGGAGAATAAGACATTCTGTCCATTATAACAGGAGAGTGAACAGGAGAGTGAGGAGAATAAGACATTCTGTCCATTATAACAGGAGAGTGAGGAGAATAAGACATTCTGTCCATTATAACAGGAGAGTGAGGAGAATAAGACATTCTGTCCATTATAACAGGAGAGTGAGGAGAATAAGACATTCTGTCCATTATAACAGGAGAGTGAGGAGAATAAGACATTCTGTCCATTATAACAGGAGAGTGAGGAGAATAACACATTCTGTCCATTATAACAGGAGAGTGAGGAGAATAAGACATTCTGTCCATTATAACAGGAGAGTGAGGAGAATAACACATTCTGTCCATTATAACAGGAGAGTGAGGAGAATAAGACATTCTGTCCATTATAACAGGAGAGTGAGGAGAATAAGACATTCTGTCCATTATAACAGGAGAGTGAGGAGAATAAGACATTCTGTCCATTATAACAGGAGAGTGAGGAGAATAAGACATTCTGTCCATTATAACAGGAGAGTGAGGAGAATAAGACATTCTGTCCATTATAACAGGAGAGTGAGGAGAATAAGACATTCTGTCCATTATAACAGGAGAGTGAGGAGAATAAGACATTCTGTCCATTATAACAGGAGAGTGAGGAGAATAAGACACATTCTGTCCATTATAACAGGAGAGTGAGGAGAATAAGACATTCTGTCCATTATAACAGGAGAGTGAGGAGAATAAGACATTCTGTCCATTATAACAGGAGAGTGAGGAGAATAAGACATTCTGTCCATTATAACAGGAGAGTGAGGAGAATAAGACACATTCTGTCCATTATAACAGGAGAGTGAGGAGAATAAGACATTCTGTCCATTATAACAGGAGAGTGAGGAGAATAAGACATTCTGTCCATTATAACAGGAGAGTGAGGAGAATAAGACATTCTGTCCATTATAACAGGAGAGTGAGGAGAATAAGACATTCTGTCCATTATAACAGGAGAGTGAGGAGAATAACACATTCTGTCCATTATAACAGGAGAGTGAGGAGAATAAGACATTCTGTCCATTATAACAGGAGAGTGAGGAGAATAAGACAGTCTGTCCATTATAACAGGAGAGTGAGGAGAATAAGACATTCTGTCCATTATAACAGGAGAGTGAGGAGAATAAGACATTCTATCCATTATAACAGGAGAGTGAGGAGAATAAGACAGTCTGTCCATTATAACAGGAGAGTGAGGAGAATAAGACAGTCTGTCCATTATAACAGGAGAGTGAGGAGACGGAACATACAGAAACAAGCTCTAATGAAGTGATTGGTTCCCGGATCATGAATTATTTGGCATCATAACACTGGTTTTGCATTAAACCTTATGCCTCGGTGCATCGGTGCATTCAGACTCTGCCATTCACTCCCCCTCTTGTTGTTAATGAACTCTCATGGCGCGTTCTGATGAGAGTGTGTGTTGTGGTGAATATAGGTCAATATACATGTGTGTGTGTGTGTGTGTGTGTGTGTGTGTGTGTGTGTGGGGTGCCTCGGAATGATTTGTGTGTGTGTGTGTGTGTGTGTGTGTGTGTGTGTGAAACACGTTGTTATGGGATTTTTTATGAATAATGACTAAATGATGTATACATTTAACAAAGAACTATAACTAAACAGAATACTACCCTGTCACTGTATGATTGTATGAATCTTATTAGAATCATAACACTAAATCTGATGTTTGTAGTTTTAGTCAAGAATTAGAACAAGGACTTTCTGTTCCTTGTTAGAAACGAATGGAGCTATCGTCAGACCGGCTGGAATACTGTGTTTCTTACAGGACATTCTGTCCTCACCCAGGGAGGGGAGAGACCTTGAGCTTGTAGCAGATTGTTTAACAGGTGGCAGACAATGTGAGAAGGCTTGTGAACTATATTGCCATTGTATCTGAGAGGAGGAGGGACATTTATGATGAAATGTGAGGTATATAGACCAATGTACAGGAAATGATAAGGGGAACGTTCCAGTGAATAAACATTTGACTATTGTTGCTGGGCCTCCACCTGATCAATTTCAAACTGTGTCCTACAAATTCTGGGTTTCAGGCTGAGAGTAATATCATTAAATTGGATTATGAACATTGAGAACAAAATTCTCATGACACACATATAGTATCAGGACAGTGTGTGACACACTTCTCTTAATACAACGCTCACCAAGTTGAACATTTCAATTAGCTGATGAACTCTATCTCTGCTGCTCCCTGATCCTAACTATAAATAATACATCTCTGCTGCTCCCTGATCCTAACTATAAATAATACATCTCTGCTGCTCCCTGATCCTAACTATAAATAATACATCTCTGCTGCTCCCTGATCCTAACTATAAATAATACATATCTGCTGCTCCCTGATCCTAACTATAAATAATACATCTCTGCTGCTCCCTGATCCTAATTATACATGATACATATCTGCTGCTCCCTGATCCTATCTATAAATAATACATATCTGCTGCTCCCTGATCCTAACTATAAATAATACATCTCTGCTGCTCCCTGATCCTAACTATAAATAATACATCTCTGCTGCTCCCTGATCCTAATTATACATGATACATATCTGCTGATCCCTGATCCTATCTATAAATAATACATCTCTGCTGCTCCCTGATCCTATCTATAAATAATACATCTCTGCTGCTCCCTGATCCTAACTATAAATAATACATCTCTGCTGCTCCCTGATCCTAACTATAAATAATACATATCTGCTGCTCCCTGATCCTAACTATAAATAATACATCTCTGCTGCTCCCTGATCCTAACTATAAATAATACATCTCTGCTGCTTCCTGATCCTAATTATACATGATACATATCTGCTGCTCCCTGATCCTATCTATAAATAATACATCTCTGCTGCTCCCTGATCCTAACTATAAATAATACATCTCTGCTGCTTCCTGATCCTAATTATACATAATACATCTCTGCTGCTCCCTGATCCTTACTATACATAATACATCTCTGCTGCTCCCTGATCCTATCTATACATAATACATCTCTGCTGCTCCCTGATCCTTACTATAAACAATACATCTGTACTGCTCCCTGATCCTTACTATACATAATACATCTCTGCTGCTCCCTGATCCTATCTATACATAATACATCTCTGCTGCTCCCTGATCCTTACTACACATAATACGTGGCCTAATTGTAATTAGAATAGAACATTTAATTAAACCCAACAATACAGGACAGGAAATTGTTGAATCTTTCCCCTGTTTTGTCACCTGAAAGTGTTCCACTGTGCAGCGGTAGACTAGCTCTTCCATACAGACCCTTTTAATATGTACAGGAATATACAGTGTTATGTCTCAGGAGAATGGGAGGGCTGGACATGCAAATTACACAGACCAACACACACACACACCCCTCGGCTGGCGCTAGTGAGGTGTGTTATTCATCATGGATGAGGCCTGTGTACTGAACACAGCATGGGTCCTGTCTATGAGGTAAACAGACTGCAATTAGGTAACATGCTTTTGCACTTTGAGGGCTGCTGCTCCGTCTTCCGCAATCTGTGACAGTGTGTGTATCAGTGTGTGCATGTGTGTGTGTGTGTGCCTTTTTGTGTGTGTGTGCATGCTTGTGTGTGTGCGTTCGTGTCCATGTGTGTGTGCGTGTGTGCCCATAAGTGTGTGTGCATGTCCGTTCATGAGTGGAGCGTCAGATAGCCTAGAGGTTCAGAGCGTTGGGCCAGTAACCGAAAGGTCGCTGGTGCCAATCCCTGAGCTGACTAGGTGAAAAATATGTTGATGTGCCCTTGAGCAAGGCACTTAACTCTAATTCCTCCTGTACATCGCTCTAGACAAGAGAGTCTGCTAAAATTAAATGTGTGTGTGTGTGATTGCCCTGTGTGTGAGTTGAGGTGACAGGCTGCCAAACACTGCTGTGTGGGTGCTCATTGTTGGCCTTGCAGCCATGACTTTTACTGACAAATAAACTGTACACTATGAGCTTCTGAATAATGGAACAACTCTGCTTTGCTAATTAATGACTTATGCTACAACATTGACTGTACGTTATTTATAATGAGGGATACCAGGAGAAATCCGACCTCTCTGAAAGGAAAATGGATGGCCCTCACTTCAGTCAAATCTTTTGGATCCCACACTCCCTGAGCGCTTGAAAAAACAAACAATTGACCCTCCCTATAGCCTAAATAATAATGAAACATCAAGTGGATAGCAGAGAACACACCTACTACTTAACCTCCCTCCTAGGACAGACCAGAGCTTTTAGATGTGCTGTTTTAGATGTGCTGGACAGACCAGAGCCTTAACCTCCCTCCTAGGACAGACCAGAGCCTTTAGATGTGCTGTTTTTAACCTCCTCCTAACAGACTTTAGATGTGCTGTTTTTAACCTCCCTAGGACAGACCAGAGCCTTTAGATGTGCTGTTTTTGAACCTGTTCTTGGTTTATTAAATGTGGTAACGTAGCCAGAAGGTTGTGGATTCGCAGACCACCGCATGACAAGATCTTCATTTGAATAACAGCACTGCATGAATCTATTGTCTTATTTGCTGTCTGAGAAAAAAACATCCTTTTATAAACACATTTCATACAGTTCTATGTTATTTTACATGACTGAATTTGAGAAAAAAAACATTTGTTTGTTTTACACAGCAGCTGCATTTCATCAGGTAGGCCTGTGTGCACTAGTAACTTTTTTTCAATTGGAAAACTATCATTTTCTAATTTATTCTGTTAAATTCCATGATATTGATGTTACAAAATAGAATTTGTGTTGACTGTGATTAGGGCATGGGAATATAAGAGCATCTGCTAGGCTAAATGAACACAGCTCACCGCATGATCCTCAAACCAGACTGTCCAAACTTGTTTTTCTAAAAGTGAACTCAAAAGGCATTGTAGAATCACTGTATAACCTAATAAGGCATTGTAGAATCACTGTATAACCTAATAAGGCATTGTAGAATCACTGTATAGCCTAATAAGGCATTGTAGAATCACTGTATAGCCTAATAAGGCATTGTAGAATCACTGTATAGCCTAATAAGGCATTGTAGAATCACTGTATAGCCTAATAAGGCATTGTAGAATCACTGTATAACCTAATAAGGCATTGTTTAATCACTGTATAACCTAATAAGGCATTGTAGAATCACTGTATAACCTAATA
>NW_024607224.1:0-20567 GCF_018296145.1 Oncorhynchus tshawytscha | reverse complement strand
CAATGTTTTAAACAACTGTTCAAACTAGACAAGTTGCAGCATGGAAATACGGAAATAAGCACTTTTCCATAAACAAGCTCTAAATCATGTTTGATGCACTCTGGATACAATGTTTTAAACATAACTGTTCAAACTAGATGATTAGGAACACTGTAGACAATTTTCAGCAAGTTGCTGCATGGAAATACGGAAATAAGCACTTTTCCATAAACAAGCTCTAAATCATGTTTGATGCACTCTGGATACAATGTTTTTTACAGAACTGTTCAAACTAGATGATTTAGGAACACTGCAGACAATTTTCAGCAAGTTGCAGCATTGAAATACGGAAATAAGCACTTTTCCATAAACAAGCTCTAAATCATGTTTGATGCACTCTGGATAAAACTTTTTTTGTTATGTTTATTCGAGATGTTATGAAAACACTGTAGAATGCATAAATAAGCACTTTTCCATAAACAAGCTCTAAATCATGTTTGATGCACTCTGGATACAATGTTTTTACAGAACTGTTCAAACTAGATGATTTAGGAACACTGCAGACAATTTTCAGCAAGTTGCAGCATTGAAATACGGAAATAAGCACTTTTCCATAAACAAGCTCTAAATCATGTTTGATGCCCTCTGGATACAATGTTTTAAACATAACTTTTCAAACTAGATGATTAGGAATACTGTAGACAATTATCAGCAAGTTGCAGCATGGAAATACGGAAATAAGCACTTTTCCATAAACAAGCTCTAAATCATGTTTGATGCACTCTGGATACAATGTTTTTACAGAACTGTTCAAACTAGATGATTAGGAACACTGTAGACAATTATCAGCAAGTTGCAGCATTGAAATACGGAAATAAGCACTTTTCCATAAACAAGCTCTAAATCATGTTTGATGCACTCTGGATACAATGTTTTTTACAGAACTGTTCAAACTAGATGATTAGGAACACTGCAGACAATTTTCAGCAAGTTGCAGCATGGAAATACGGAAATAAGCACTTTTCCATAAACAAGCTCTAAATCATGTTTGATGCACTCTGGATACAATGTTTTAAACATAACTGTTCAAACTAGATGATTAGGAACACTGTAGACAATTATCAGCAAGTTGCAGCATTGAAATACGGAAATAAGCACTTTTCCATAAACAAGCTCTAAATCATGTTTGATGCACTCTGGATAAAATTTTTTGTTATGCTTATTCGAGATGTTATGAAAACACTGTAGAATGCATAAATAAGCACTTTTCCATAAACAAGCTCTAAATCATGTTTGATGCACTCTGGATGTCCAATTTTTGCTGTGCTGTCCATTTGAGATGAAATGAACAATGTGGGCAGTTTTCAGCATCTTGCAACATTGAAATGCAGAAATAAGCACTTTTCCATAAACAAGCTCTAAATCATGTTTGATGCACTCTGGATACAATGTTTTTTACAGAACTGTTCAAACTAGATGATTAGGAACACTGCAGACAATTTTCAGCAAGTTGCAGCATGGAAATACGGAAATAAGCACTTTTCCATAAACAAGCTCTAAATCATGTTTGATGCACTCTGGATACAATGTTTTAAACATAACTGTTCAAACTAGATGATTAGGAACACTGTAGACAATTTTCAGCAAGTTGCAGCATTGAAATACGGAAATAAGCACTTTTCCATAAACAAGCTCTAAATCATGTTTGATGCACTCTGGATACAATGTTTTTTACAGAACTGTTCAAACTAGATGATTAGGAACACTGCAGACAATTTTCAGCAAGTTGCAGCATGGAAATACGGAAATAAGCACTTTTCCATAAACAAGCTCTAAATCATGTTTGATGCACTCTGGATACAATGTTTTAAACATAACTGTTCAAACTAGATGATTAGGAACACTGTAGACAATTTTCAGCAAGTTGCAGCATTGAAATACGGAAATAAGCACTTTTCCATAAACAAGCTCTAAATCATGTTTGATGCACTCTGGATAAAACTTTTTTTTGTTATGTTTATTCGAGATGTTATGAAAACACTGTAGAATGCATAAATAAGCACTTTTCCATAAACAAGCTCTAAATCATGTTTGATGCACTCTGGATACAATGTTTTTTTACAGAACTGTTCAAACTAGATGATTTTCAGCAAATTGCAGTTGAAATACGGAAATAAGCACTTTTCCATAAACAAGCTCTAAATCATGTTTGATGCACTCTGGATACAATGTTTTTTTACAGAACTGTTCAAACTAGATGATTAGGAACACTGTAGACAATTTTCAGCAAGTTGCAGCATGGAAATACGGAAATAAGCACTTTTCCATAAACAAGCTCTAAATCATGTTTGATGCACTCTGGATACAATGTTTTAAACATAACTGTTCAAACTAGATGATTAGGAACACTGTAGACAATTTTCAGCAAGTTGCAGCATTGAAATACGGAAATAAGCACTTTTCCATAAACAAGCTCTAAATCATGTTTGATGCACTCTGGATAAAACTTTTTTTGTTATGTTTATTCGAGATGTTATGAAAACACTGTAGAATGCATAAATAAGCACTTTTCCATAAACAAGCTCTAAATCATGTTTGATGCACTCTGGATACAATGTTTTTTTACAGAACTGTTCAAACTAGATGATTAGGAACACTGTGGACAATTTTCAGCAAATTGCAATTGAAATACGGAAATAAGCACTTTTCCATAAACAAGCTCTAAATCATGTTTGATGCACTCTGGATACAATGTTTTAAACATAACTGTTCAAACTAGATGATTAGGAACACTGTAGACAATTTTCAGCAAGTTGCAGCATTGAAATACGGAAATAAGCACTTTTCCATAAACAAGCTCTAAATCATGTTTGATGCACTCTGGATGTCCAATTTTTTGCTGTGCTGTCCATTTGAGATGAAATGAACAATGTGGACAGTTTTCAGCATCTTGCAACATTGAAATGCAGAAATAAGCACTTTTCCATAAACAAGCTCTAAATCATGTTTGATGCACTCTGGATACAATGTTTTTTACAGAACTGTTCAAACTAGATGATTAGGAATACTGTAGACAATTATCAGCAAGTTGCAGCATGGAAATACGGAAATAAGCACTTTTCCATAAACAAGCTCTAAATCATGTTTGATGCACTCTGGATAAAACTTTTTTTGTTATGTTTATTCGAGATGTTATGAAAACACTGTAGAATGCATAAATAAGCACTTTTCCATAAACAAGCTCTAAATCATGTTTGATGCACTCTGGATACAATTTTTGCTGTGCTTCCATTTGAGATGAAATGAACAATGTGGGCAGTTTTCAGCATCTTGCAACATTGAAATGAAGAAATAAGCACTTTTCCATAAACAAGCTCTAAATCATGTTTGATGCACTCTGGATACAATGTTTTTGCAGAACTGTTCAAACTAGATGATTAGGAACACTGTAGACAATTATCAGCAAGTTGCAGCATTGAAATACGGAAATAAGCACTTTTCCATAAACAAGCTCTAAATCATGTTTGATGCACTCTGGATACAATGTTTTTTACAGAACTGTTCAAACTAGATGATTAGGAACACTGCAGACAATTTTCAGCAAGTTGCAGCATGGAAATACGGAAATAAGCACTTTTCCATAAACAAGCTCTAAATCATGTTTGATGCACTCTGGATGTCCAATTTTTTGCTGTGCTGTCCATTTGAGATGAAATGAACAATGTGGACAGTTTTCAGCATCTTGCAACATTGAAATGCAGAAATAAGCACTTTTCCATAAACAAGCTCTAAATCATGTTTGATGCACTCTGGATACAATGTTTTTTACAGAACTGTTCAAACTAGATGATTAGGAACACTGCAGACAATTTTCAGCAAGTTGCAGCATTGAAATACGGAAATAAGCACTTTTCCATAAACAAGCTCTAAATCATGTTTGATGCACTCTGGATACAATGTTTTTTACAGAACTGTTCAAACTAGATGATTAGGAACACTGTAGACAATTTTCAGCAAGTTGCAGCATTGAAATACGGAAATAAGCACTTTTCCATAAACAAGCTCTAAATCATGTTTGATGCACTCTGGATACAATGTTTTTTACAGAACTGTTCAAACTAGATGATTAGGAACACTGCAGACAATTTTCAGCAAGTTGCAGCATGGAAATACGGAAATAAGCACTTTTCCATAAACAAGCTCTAAATCATGTTTGATGCACTCTGGATGTCAATTTTTTGCTGTGCTGTCCATTTGAGATGAAATGAACAATGTGGACAGTTTTCAGCATCTTGCAACATTGAAATGCAGAAATAAGCACTTTTCCATAAACAAGCTCTAAATCATGTTTGATGCACTCTGGATACAATGTTTTTACAGAACTGTTCAAACTAGATGATTAGGAACACTGTAGACAATTATCAGCAAGTTGCAGCATGGAAATACGGAAATAAGCACTTTTCCATAAACAAGCTCTAAATCATGTTTGATGCACTCTGGATACAATGTTTTTTACAGAACTGTTCAAACTAGATGATTAGGAACACTGCAGACAATTTTCAGCAAGTTGCAGCATGGAAATACGGAAATAAGCACTTTTCCATAAACAAGCTCTAAATCATGTTTGATGCACTCTGGATGTCAATTTTTTGCTGTGCTGTCCATTTGAGATGAAATGAACAATGTGGACAGTTTTCAGCATCTTGCAACATTGAAATGCAGAAATAAGCACTTTTCCATAAACAAGCTCTAAATCATGTTTGATGCACTCTGGATACAATGTTTTTTACAGAACTGTTCAAACTAGATGATTAGGAATACTGTAGACAATTATCAGCAAGTTGCAGCATGGAAATACGGAAATAAGCACTTTTCCATAAACAAGCTCTAAATCATGTTTGATGCACTCTGGATACAATGTTTTTTACAGAACTGTTCAAACTAGATGATTTAGGAACACTGCAGACAATTTTCAGCAAGTTGCATTATTGAAATACGGAAATAAGCACTTTTCCATAAACAAGCTCTAAATCATGTTTGATGCCCTCTGGATACAATGTTTTTTACAGAACTGTTCAAACTAGATGATTAGGAACACTGCAGACAATTTTCAGCAAGTTGCTGCATGGAAATACGGAAATAAGCACTTTTCCATAAACAAGCTCTAAATCATGTTTGATGCACTCTGGATGTCCAATTTTTGCTGTGCTGTCCATTTGAGATGAACTGAACAATGTGGACAGTTTTCAGCATCTTGCAACATTGAAATGCAGAAATAAGCACTTTTCCATAAACAAGCTCTAAATCATGTTTGATGCACTCTGGATACAATGTTTTAAACATAACTGTTCAAACTAGATGATTAGGAACACTGTAGACAATTTTCAGCAAGTTGCAGCATGGAAATACGGAAATAAGCACTTTTCCATAAACAAGCTCTAAATCATGTTTGATGCACTCTGGATACAATTTTTTACAGAACTGTTCAAACTAGATGATTTAGGAACACTGCAGACAATTTTCAGCAAGTTGCAGCATTGAAATACGGAAATAAGCACTTTTCCATAAACAAGCTCTAAATCATGTTTGATGCACTCTGGATACAATGTTTTAAACATAACTGTTCAAACTAGATGATTAGGAACACTGTAGACAATTTTCAGCAAGTTGCAGCATGGAAATACGGAAATAAGCACTTTTCCATAAACAAGCTCTAAATCATGTTTGATGCACTCTGGATACAATGTTTTTTACAGAACTGTTCAAACTAGATGATTAGGAACACTGCAGACAATTTTCAGCAAGTTGCAGCATTGAAATACGGAAATAAGCACTTTTCCATAAACAAGCTCTAAATCATGTTTGATGCACTCTGGATACAATGTTTTAAACAACTGTTCAAACTAGATGATTAGGAACACTGTAGACAATTTTCAGCAAGTTGCAGCATGGAAATACGGAAATAAGCACTTTTCCATAAACAAGCTCTAAATCATGTTTGATGCACTCTGGATACAATGTTTTTTACAGAACTGTTCAAACTAGATGATTAGGAACACTGTAGACAATTTTCAGCAAGTTGCAGCATGGAAATACGGAAATAAGCACTTTTCCATAAACAAGCTCTAAATCATGTTTGATGCACTCTGGATGTCCAATTTTTTTAAACTGTGCTGTCCATTTGAGATGAACTGAACAATGTGGACAGTTTTCAGCATCTTGCAACATTGAAATGCAGAAATAAGCACTTTTCCATAAACAAGCTCTAAATCATGTTTGATGCACTCTGGATACAATGTTTTAAACATAACTGTTCAAACTAGATGATTAGGAACACTGTAGACAATTTTCAGCAAGTTGCAGCATGGAAATACGGAAATAAGCACTTTTCCATAAACAAGCTCTAAATCATGTTTGATGCACTCTGGATACAATGTTTTTTACATAACTGTTCAAACTAGATGATTAGGAACACTGTAGACAATTTTCAGCAAGTTGCAGCATGGAAATACGGAAATAAGCACTTTTCCATAAACAAGCTCTAAATCATGTTTGATGCACTCTGGATACAATGTTTTTTGCTGTTCAAACTAGATGATTAGGAACACTGTGGACAATTTTCAGCAAGTTGCAGCATTGAAATACGGAAATAAGCACTTTTCCATAAACAAGCTCTAAATCATGTTTGATGCACTCTGGATACAATGTTTTAAACATAACTGTTCAAACTAGATGATTAGGAACACTGTAGACAATTTTCAGCAAGTTGCAGCATGGAAATACGGAAATAAGCACTTTTCCATAAACAAGCTCTAAATCATGTTTGATGCACTCTGGATACAATGTTTTTTACAGAACTGTTCAAACTAGATGATTAGGAACACTGTAGACAATTATCAGCAAGTTGCAGCATTGAAATACGGAAATAAGCACTTTTCCATAAACAAGCTCTAAATCATGTTTGATGCACTCTGGATACAATGTTTTTTACAGAACTGTTCAAACTAGATGATTAGGAACACTGTAGACAATTTTCAGCAAGTTGCAGCATGGAAATACGGAAATAAGCACTTTTCCATAAACAAGCTCTAAATCATGTTTGATGCACTCTGGATGTCCAATTTTTTGCTGTGCTGTCCATTTGAGATGAAATGAACAATGTGGGCAGTTTTCAGCATCTTGCAACATTGAAATGCAGAAATAAGCACTTTTCCATAAACAAGCTCTAAATCATGTTTGATGCACTCTGGATACAATGTTTTTTACAGAACTGTTCAAACTAGATGATTAGGAACACTGTAGACAATTTTCAGCAAGTTGCAGCATTGAAATACGGAAATAAGCACTTTTCCATAAACAAGCTCTAAATCATGTTTGATGCACTCTGGATACAATGTTTTTTACAGAACTGTTCAAACTAGATGATTAGGAACACTGCAGACAATTTTCAGCAAGTTGCAGCATGAAATACGGAAATAAGCACTTTTCCATAAACAAGCTCTAAATCATGTTTGATGCACTCTGGATGTCCAATTTTTTGCTGTGCTGTCCATTTGAGATGAAATGAACAATGTGGACAGTTTTCAGCATCTTGCAACATTGAAATGCAGAAATAAGCACTTTTCCATAAACAAGCTCTAAATCATGTTTGATGCACTCTGGATACAATGTTTTTTACAGAACTGTTCAAACTAGATGATTAGGAACACTGCAGACAATTTTCAGCAAGTTGCAGCATGGAAATACGGAAATAAGCACTTTTCCATAAACAAGCTCTAAATCATGTTTGATGCACTCTGGATACAATGTTTTTTACAGAACTGTTCAAACTAGATGATTAGGAATACTGCAGACAATTTTCAGCAAGTTGCAGCATGGAAATACGGAAATAAGCACTTTTCCATAAACAAGCTCTAAATCATGTTTGATGCACTCTGGATGTCCAATTTTTTTAAACTGTGCTGTCCATTTGAGATGAAATGAACAATGTGGACAGTTTTCAGCATCTTGCAACATTGAAATGCAGAAATAAGCACTTTTCCATAAACAAGCTCTAAATCATGTTTGATGCACTCTGGATACAATGTTTTTTACAGAACTGTTCAAACTAGATGATTAGGAATACTGTAGACAATTATCAGCAAGTTGCAGCATGGAAATACGGAAATAAGCACTTTTCCATAAACAAGCTCTAAATCATGTTTGATGCACTCTGGATACAATGTTTTTTACAGAACTGTTCAAACTAGATGATTTAGGAACACTGCAGACAATTTTCAGCAAGTTGCAGCATTGAAATACGGAAATAAGCACTTTTCCATAAACAAGCTCTAAATCATGTTTGATGCACTCTGGATACAATGTTTTTTACAGAACTGTTCAAACTAGATGATTAGGAACACTGCAGACAATTTTCAGCAAGTTGCTGCATGGAAATACGGAAATAAGCACTTTTCCAAAAACAAGCTCTAAATCATGTTTGATGCACTCTGGATGTCCAATTTTTGCTGTGCTGTCCATTTGAGATGAACTGAACAATGTGGACAGTTTTCAGCATCTTGCAACATTGAAATGCAGAAATAAGCACTTTTCCATAAACAAGCTCTAAATCATGTTTGATGCACTCTGGATACAATGTTTTAAACATAACTGTTCAAACTAGATGATTAGGAACACTGTAGACAATTTTCAGCAAGTTGCAGCATGGAAATACGGAAATAAGCACTTTTCCATAAACAAGCTCTAAATCATGTTTGATGCACTCTGGATACAATGTTTTTTAACAGAACTGTTCAAACTAGATGATTAGGAACACTGTAGACAATTTTCAGCAAGTTGCAGCATTGAAATACGGAAATAAGCACTTTTCCATAAACAAGCTCTAAATCATGTTTGATGCACTCTGGATACAATGTTTTTTACAGAACTGTTCAAACTAGATGATTAGGAACACTGTAGACAATTTCAGCAAGTTGCAGCATT
This sequence comes from Oncorhynchus tshawytscha, assembly GCF_018296145.1. NCBI lineage: Eukaryota > Metazoa > Chordata > Actinopteri > Salmoniformes > Salmonidae > Oncorhynchus > Oncorhynchus tshawytscha. The sequence goes on along the minus strand of NW_024607224.1, from coordinate 11,606 downwards.
GAAATACGGAAATAAGCACTTTTCCATAAACAAGCTCTAAATCATGTTTGATGCACTCTGGATACAATGTTTTAAACATAACTGTTCAAACTAGATGATTAGGAACACTGTAGACAATTTTCAGCAAGTTGCAGCATGGAAATACGGAAATAAGCACTTTTCCATAAACAAGCTCTAAATCATGTTTGATGCACTCTGGATACAATGTTTTTTACAGAACTGTTCAAACTAGATGATTAGGAACACTGTAGACAATTTTCAGCAAGTTGCAGCATTGAAATACGGAAATAAGCACTTTTCCATAAACAAGCTCTAAATCATGTTTGATGCACTCTGGATACAATGTTTTTTAAACAGAACTGTTCAAACTAGATGATTAGGAACACTGTAGACAATTTTCAGCAAGTTGCAGCATTGAAATACGGAAATAAGCACTTTTCCATAAACAAGCTCTAAATCATGTTTGATGCACTCTGGATACAATGTTTTTTACAGAACTGTTCAAACTAGATGATTAGGAACACTGTAGACAATTTTCAGCAAGTTGCAGCATGGAAATACGGAAATAAGCACTTTTCCATAAACAAGCTCTAAATCATGTTTGATGCACTCTGGATGTCAATTTTTTTACTGTGCTGTTCATTTGAGATGAAATGAACAATGTGGACAGTTTTCAGCATCTTGCAACATTGAAATGCAGAAATAAGCACTTTTCCATAAACAAGCTCTAAATCATGTTTGATGCACTCTGGATACAATGTTTTTTACAGAACTGTTCAAACTAGATGATTAGGAACACTGTAGACAATTTTCAGCAAGTTGCAGCATGGAAATACGGAAATAAGCACTTTTCCATAAACAAGCTCTAAATCATGTTTGATGCACTCTGGATGTCCAATTTTTTGCTGTGCTGTCCATTTGAGATGAAATGAACAATGTGGACAGTTTTCAGCATCTTGCAACATGGAAATACGGAAATAAGCACTTTTCCATAAACAAGCTCTAAATCATGTTTGATGCACTCTGGATACAATGTTTTAAACAACTGTTCAAACTAGATGATTAGGAACACTGTAGACAATTTTCAGCAAGTTGCAGCATGGAAATACGGAAATAAGCACTTTTCCATAAACAAGCTCTAAATCATGTTTGATGCACTCTGGATACAATGTTTTTTACAGAACTGTTCAAACTAGATGATTAGGAACACTGCAGACAATTTTCAGCAAGTTGCAGCATGGAAATACGGAAATAAGCACTTTTCCATAAACAAGCTCTAAATCATGTTTGATGCACTCTGGATGTCCAATTTTTGCTGTGCTGTCCATTTGAGATGAACTGAACAATGTGGACAGTTTTCAGCATCTTGCAACATTGAAATGCAGAAATAAGCACTTTTCCATAAACAAGCTCTAAATCATGTTTGATGCACTCTGGATACAATGTTTTAAACATAACTGTTCAAACTAGATGATTAGGAACACTGTAGACAATTTTCAGCAAGTTGCAGCATGGAAATACGGAAATAAGCACTTTTCCATAAACAAGCTCTAAATCATGTTTGATGCACTCTGGATACAATGTTTTTTACAGAACTGTTCAAACTAGATGATTAGGAACACTGTAGACAATTTTCAGCAAGTTGCAGCATTGAAATACGGAAATAAGCACTTTTCCATAAACAAGCTCTAAATCATGTTTGATGCACTCTGGATACAATGTTTTAAACATAACTGTTCAAACTAGATGATTAGGAACACTGTAGACAATTTTCAGCAAGTTGCAGCATGGAAATACGGAAATAAGCACTTTTCCATAAACAAGCTCTAAATCATGTTTGATGCACTCTGGATACAATGTTTTTTACAGAACTGTTCAAACTAGATGATTAGGAACACTGCAGACAATTTTCAGCAAGTTGCAGCATGGAAATACGGAAATAAGCACTTTTCCATAAACAAGCTCTAAATCATGTTTGATGCACTCTGGATGTCCAATTTTTTGCTGTGCTGTCCATTTGAGATGAAATGAACAATGTGGACAGTTTTCAGCATCTTGCAACATTGAAATGCAGAAATAAGCACTTTTCCATAAACAAGCTCTAAATCATGTTTGATGCACTCTGGATACAATGTTTTTTACAGAACTGTTCAAACTAGATGATTAGGAACACTGCAGACAATTTTCAGCAAGTTGCAGCATGGAAATACGGAAATAAGCACTTTTCCATAAACAAGCTCTAAATCATGTTTGATGCACTCTGGATACAATGTTTTTTACAGAACTGTTCAAACTAGATGATTTAGGAATACTGTAGACAATTATCAGCAAGTTGCAGCATTGAAATACGGAAATAAGCACTTTTCCATAAACAAGCTCTAAATCATGTTTGATGCACTCTGGATACAATGTTTTTTACAGAACTGTTCAAACTAGATGATTAGGAACACTGCAGACAATTTTCAGCAAGTTGCAGCATGGAAATACGGAAATAAGCACTTTTCCATAAACAAGCTCTAAATCATGTTTGATGCACTCTGGATGTCCAATTTTTTGCTGTGCTGTCCATTTGAGATGAACTGAACAATGTGGACAGTTTTCAGCATCTTGCAACATTGAAATGCAGAAATAAGCACTTTTCCATAAACAAGCTCTAAATCATGTTTGATGCACTCTGGATACAATGTTTTAAACATAACTGTTCAAACTAGATGATTAGGAACACTGTAGACAATTTTCAGCAAGTTGCAGCATGGAAATACGGAAATAAGCACTTTTCCATAAACAAGCTCTAAATCATGTTTGATGCACTCTGGATACAATGTTTTTTACAGAACTGTTCAAACTAGATGATTAGGAATACTGTAGACAATTATCAGCAAGTTGCAGCATGGAAATACGGAAATAAGCACTTTTCCATAAACAAGCTCTAAATCATGTTTGATGCACTCTGGATACAATGTTTTAAACAACATTTCAAACTAGATGATTAGGAACACTGTAGACAATTTTCAGCAAGTTGCAGCATGGAAATACGGAAATAAGCACTTTTCCATAAACAAGCTCTAAATCATGTTTGATGCACTCTGGATACAATGTTTTTTACAGAACTGTTCAAACTAGATGATTAGGAACACTGTAGACAATTTTCAGCAAGTTGCAGCATGGAAATACGGAAATAAGCACTTTTCCATAAACAAGCTCTAAATCATGTTTGATGCACTCTGGATGTCAATTTTTTTACTGTGCTGTCCATTTGAGATGAAATGAACAATGTGGACAGTTTTCAGCATCTTGCAACATTGAAATGCAGAAATAAGCACTTTTCCATAAACAAGCTCTAAATCATGTTTGATGCACTCTGGATACAATGTTTTTTACAGAACTGTTCAAACTAGATGATTAGGAACACTGTAGACAATTTTCAGCAAGTTGCAGCATGGAAATACGGAAATAAGCACTTTTCCATAAACAAGCTCTAAATCATGTTTGATGCACTCTGGATACAATGTTTTTTACAGAACTGTTCAAACTAGATGATTTAGGACCACTGTAGACAATTTTCAGCAAGTTGCAGCATTGAAATACGGAAATAAGCACTTTTCCATAAACAAGCTCTAAATCATGTTTGATGCACTCTGGATACAATGTTTTTTACAGAACTGTTCAAACTAGATGATTAGGAACACTGTAGACAATTTTCAGCAAGTTGCAGCATGGAAATACGGAAATAAGCACTTTTCCATAAACAAGCTCTAAATCATGTTTGATGCACTCTGGATGTCCAATTTTTGCTGTGCTGTCCATTTGAGATGAACTGAACAATGTGGACAGTTTTCAGCATCTTGCAACATTGAAATGCAGAAATAAGCACTTTTCCATAAACAAGCTCTAAATCATGTTTGATGCACTCTGGATACAATGTTTTAAACATAACTGTTCAAACTAGATGATTAGGAACACTGTAAATTTTCAGCAAGTTGCAGCATGGAAATACGGAAATAAGCACTTTTCCATAAACAAGCTCTAAATCATGTTTGATGCACTCTGGATACAATGTTTTTTGAACTGTTCAAACTAGATGATTAGGAACACTGTAGACAATTTTCAGCAAGTTGCAGCATTGAAATACGGAAATAAGCACTTTTCCATAAACAAGCTCTAAATCATGTTTGATGCACTCTGGATACAATGTTTTAAACATAACTGTTCAAACTAGATGATTAGGAACACTGTAGACAATTTTCAGCAAGTTGCAGCATGGAAATACGGAAATAAGCACTTTTCCATAAACAAGCTCTAAATCATGTTTGATGCACTCTGGATACAATGTTTTTTACAGAACTGTTCAAACTAGATGATTAGGAACACTGCAGACAATTTTCAGCAAGTTGCAGCATGGAAATACGGAAATAAGCACTTTTCCATAAACAAGCTCTAAATCATGTTTGATGCACTCTGGTCCAATTTTTGCTGTGCTGTCCATTTGAGATGAACTGAACAATGTGGACAGTTTTCAGCATCTTGCAACATTGAAATGCAGAAATAAGCACTTTTCCATAAACAAGCTCTAAATCATGTTTGATGCACTCTGGATACAATGTTTTTTACATAACTGTTCAAACTAGATGATTAGGAACACTGTAGACAATTTTCAGCAAGTTGCAGCATGGAAATACGGAAATAAGCACTTTTCCATAAACAAGCTCTAAATCATGTTTGATGCACTCTGGATACAATGTTTTTTACAGAACTGTTCAAACTAGATGATTAGGAACACTGCAGACAATTTTCAGCAAGTTGCAGCATGGAAATACGGAAATAAGCACTTTTCCATAAACAAGCTCTAAATCATGTTTGATGCACTCTGGATGTCCAATTTTTTTAGCTGTGCTGTCCATTTGAGATGAAATGAACAATGTGGACAGTTTTCAGCATCTTGCAACATTGAAATGCAGAAATAAGCACTTTTCCATAAACAAGCTCTAAATCATGTTTGATGCACTCTGGATACAATGTTTTTTACAGAACTGTTCAAACTAGATGATTAGGAACACTGTAGACAATTTTCAGCAAGTTGCAGCATGGAAATACGGAAATAAGCACTTTTCCATAAACAAGCTCTAAATCATGTTTGATGCACTCTGGATACAATGTTTTTTACAGAACTGTTCAAACTAGATGATTTAGGAACACTGCAGACAATTTTCAGCAAGTTGCAGCATTGAAATACGGAAATAAGCACTTTTCCATAAACAAGCTCTAAATCATGTTTGATGCACTCTGGATACAATGTTTTTTACAGAACTGTTCAAACTAGATGATTAGGAACACTGCAGACAATTTTCAGCAAGTTGCAGCATGGAAATACGGAAATAAGCACTTTTCCATAAACAAGCTCTAAATCATGTTTGATGCACTCTGGATGTCAATTTTTTTGTGCTGTCCATTTGAGATAAACTGAACAATGTGGACAGTTTTCAGCATCTTGCAACATTGAAATGCAGAAATAAGCACTTTTCCATAAACAAGCTCTAAATCATGTTTGATGCACTCTGGATACAATGTTTTAAACATAACTGTTCAAACTAGATGATTAGGAACACTGTAGACAATTTTCAGCAAGTTGCAGCATGGAAATACGGAAATAAGCACTTTTCCATAAACAAGCTCTAAATCATGTTTGATGCACTCTGGATACAATGTTTTTTACAGAACTGTTCAAACTAGATGATTTAGGAATACTGTAGACAATTATCAGCAAGTTGCAGCATGGAAATACGGAAATAAGCACTTTTCCATAAACAAGCTCTAAATCATGTTTGATGCACTCTGGATACAATGTTTTAAACAACTGTTCAAACTAGATGATTAGGAACACTGTAGACAATTTTCAGCAAGTTGCAGCATGGAAATACGGAAATAAGCACTTTTCCATAAACAAGCTCTAAATCATGTTTGATGCACTCTGGATACAATGTTTTAAACAACTGTTCAAACTAGATGATTAGGAACACTGTAGACAATTTTCAGCAAGTTGCAGCATGGAAATACGGAAATAAGCACTTTTCCATAAACAAGCTCTAAATCATGTTTGATGCACTCTGGATGTCCAATTTTTTTGCTGTGCTGTCCATTTGAGATGAAATGAACAATGTGGACAGTTTTCAGCATCTTGCAACATTGAAATGCAGAAATAAGCACTTTTCCATAAACAAGCTCTAAATCATGTTTGATGCACTCTGGATACAATGTTTTTTACAGAACTGTTCATACTAGATGATTAGGAATACTGTAGACAATTATCAGCAAGTTGCAGCATGGAAATACGGAAATTAGCACTTTTCCATAAACAAGCTCTAAATCATGTTTGATGCACTCTGGATACAATGTTTTTTACAGAACTGTTCAAACTAGATGATTTAGGAACACTGTAGACAATTTTCAGCAAGTGCAGCATTGAAATACGGAAATAAGCACTTTTCCATAAACAAGCTCTAAATCATGTTTGATGCACTCTGGATACAATGTTTTTACAGAACTGTTCAAACTAGATGATTAGGAACACTGCAGACAATTTTCAGCAAGTTGCAGCATGGAAATACGGAAATAAGCACTTTTCCATAAACAAGCTCTAAATCATGTTTGATGCACTCTGGATGTCCAATTTTTGCTGTGCTGTCCATTTGAGATGAACTGAACAATGTGGACAGTTTTCAGCATCTTGCAACATTGAAATGCAGAAATAAGCACTTTTCCATAAACAAGCTCTAAATCATGTTTGATGCACTCTGGATACAATGTTTTAAACATAACTGTTCAAACTAGATGATTAGGAACACTGTAGACAATTTTCAGCAAGTTGCAGCATGGAAATACGGAAATAAGCACTTTTCCATAAACAAGCTCTAAATCATGTTTGATGCACTCTGGATACAATGTTTTTTAAAGAACTGTTCAAACTAGATGATTAGGAACACTGTAGACAATTTTCAGCAAGTTGCAGCATTGAAATACGGAAATAAGCACTTTTCCATAAACAAGCTCTAAATCATGTTTGATGCACTCTGGATACAATGTTTTAAACATAACTGTTCAAACTAGATGATTAGGAACACTGTAGACAATTTTCAGCAAGTTGCTGCATGGAAATACGGAAATAAGCACTTTTCCATAAACAAGCTCTAAATCATGTTTGATGCACTCTGGATACAATGTTTTTCACAGAACTGTTCAAACTAGATGATTAGGAATACTGTAGACAATTATCAGCAAGTTGCAGCATGGAAATACGGAAATAAGCACTTTTCCATAAACAAGCTCTAAATCATGTTTGATGCACTCTGGATGTCCAATTTTTGCTGTGCTGTCCATTTGAGATGAAATGAACAATGTGGACAGTTTTCAGCATCTTGCAACATTGAAATGCAGAAATAAGCACTTTTCCATAAACAAGCTCTAAATCATGTTTGATGCACTCTGGATACAATGTTTTAAACATAACTGTTCAAACTAGATGATTAGGAACACTGTAGACAATTTTCAGCAAGTTGCAGCATGGAAATACGGAAATAAGCACTTTTCCATAAACAAGCTCTAAATCATGTTTGATGCACTCTGGATACAATGTTTTTTAACATAACTGTTCAAACTAGATGATTAGGAACACTGTAGACAATTTTCAGCAAGTTGCAGCATGGAAATACGGAAATAAGCACTTTTCCATAAACAAGCTCTAAATCATGTTTGATGCACTCTGGATACAATGTTTTTTACAGAACTGTTCAAACTAGATGATTAGGAATACTGTAGACAATTATCAGCAAGTTGCAGCATGGAAATACGGAAATAAGCACTTTTCCATAAACAAGCTCTAAATCATGTTTGATGCACTCTGGATACAATGTTTTAAACAACATTTCAAACTAGATGATTAGGAACACTGTAGACAATTTTCAGCAAGTTGCAGCATGGAAATACGGAAATAAGCACTTTTCCATAAACAAGCTCTAAATCATGTTTGATGCACTCTGGATACAATGTTTTAAACATAACTGTTCAAACTAGATGATTAGGAACACTGTAGACAATTTTCAGCAAGTTGCAGCATGGAAATACGGAAATAAGCACTTTTCCATAAACAAGCTCTAAATCATGTTTGATGCACTCTGGATACAATGTTTTTTTACAGAACTGTTCAAACTAGATGATTAGGAACACTGTGGACAATTTTCAGCAAGTTGCAGCATTGAAATACGGAAATAAGCACTTTTCCATAAACAAGCTCTAAATCATGTTTGATGCACTCTGGATACAATGTTTTTTACAGAACTGTTCAAACTAGATGATTAGGAACACTGCAGACAATTTTCAGCAAGTTGCAGCATGGAAATACGGAAATAAGCACTTTTCCATAAACAAGCTCTAAATCATGTTTGATGCACTCTGGATGTCCAATTTTTGCTGTGCTGTCCATTTGAGATGAACTGAACAATGTGGACAGTTTTCAGCATCTTGCAACATTGAAATGCAGAAATAAGCACTTTTCCATAAACAAGCTCTAAATCATGTTTGATGCACTCTGGATACAATGTTTTAAACATAACTGTTCAAACTAGATGATTAGGAACACTGTAGACAATTTTCAGCAAGTTGCAGCATGGAAATACGGAAATAAGCACTTTTCCATAAACAAGCTCTAAATCATGTTTGATGCACTCTGGATACAATGTTTTTTACAGAACTGTTCAAACTAGATGATTTAGGAACACTGTAGACAATTTTCAGCAAGTTGCAGCATTGAAATACGGAAATAAGCACTTTTCCATAAACAAGCTCTAAATCATGTTTGATGCACTCTGGATACAATGTTTTAAACATAACTGTTCAAACTAGATGATTAGGAACACTGTAGACAATTTTCAGCAAGTTGCAGCATGGAAATACGGGAAATAAGCACTTTTCCATAAACAAGCTCTAAATCATGTTTGATGCCCTCTGGATACAATGTTTTTTACAGAACTGTTCAAACTAGATGATTAGGAACACTGTAGACAATTTTCAGCAAGTTGCTGCATGGAAATACGGAAATAAGCACTTTTCCATAAACAAGCTCTAAATCATGTTTGATGCACTCTGGATGTCCAATTTTTGCTGTGCTGTCCATTTGAGATGAAATGAACAATGTGGACAGTTTTCAGCATCTTGCAACATTGAAATGCAGAAATAAGCACTTTTCCATAAACAAGCTCTAAATCATGTTTGATGCACTCTGGATACAATGTTTTTTACAGAACTGTTCAAACTAGATGATTAGGAATACTGTAGACAATTATCAGCAAGTTGCAGCATGGAAATACGGAAATAAGCACTTTTCCATAAACAAGCTCTAAATCATGTTTGATGCACTCTGGATACAATGTTTTTTACAGAACTGTTCAAACAGATGATTTAGGAACACTGCAGACAATTTTCAGCAAGTTGCATTATTGAAATACGGAAATAAGCACTTTTCCATAAACAAGCTCTAAATCATGTTTGATGCCCTCTGGATACAATGTTTTTTACAGAACTGTTCAAACTAGATGATTAGGAACACTGCAGACAATTTTCAGCAAGTTGCTGCATGGAAATACGGAAATAAGCACTTTTCCATAAACAAGCTCTAAATCATGTTTGATGCACTCTGGATGTCCAATTTTTGCTGTGCTGTCCATTTGAGATGAACTGAACAATGTGGACAGTTTTCAGCATCTTGCAACATTGAAATGCAGAAATAAGCACTTTTCCATAAACAAGCTCTAAATCATGTTTGATGCACTCTGGATACAATGTTTTAAACATAACTGTTCAAACTAGATGATTAGGAACACTGTAGACAATTTTCAGCAAGTTGCAGCATGGAAATACGGAAATAAGCACTTTTCCATAAACAAGCTCTAAATCATGTTTGATGCACTCTGGATACAATGTTTTTTACAGAACTGTTCAAACTAGATGATTTAGGAACACTGCAGACAATTTTCAGCAAGTTGCAGCATTGAAATACGGAAATAAGCACTTTTCCATAAACTAGCTCTAAATCATGTTTGATGCACTCTGGATACAATGTTTTAAACATAACTGTTCAAACTAGATGATTAGGAATACTGTAGACAATTATCAGCAAGTTGCAGCATGGAAATACGGAAATAAGCACTTTTCCATAAACAAGCTCTAAATCATGTTTGATGCACTCTGGATACAATGTGTTTTACAGAACTGTTCAAACTAGATGATTTAGGAACACTGCAGACAATTTTCAGCAAGTTGCAGCATTGAAATACGGAAATAAGCACTTTTCCATAAACAAGCTCTAAATCATGTTTGATGCACTCTGGATACAATGTTTTAAACATAACTGTTCAAACTAGATGATTAGGAACACTGTAGACAATTTTCGCAAGTTGCAGCATGGAAATACGGAAATAAGCACTTTTCCATAAACAAGCTCTAAATCATGTTTGATGCACTCTGGATACAATGTTTTTTACAGAACTGTTCAAACTAGATGATTAGGAATACTGTAGACAATTATCAGCAAGTTGCAGCATGGAAATACGGAAATAAGCACTTTTCCATAAACAAGCTCTAAATCATGTTTGATGCACTCTGGATGTCCAATTTTTTGCTGTGCTGTCCATTTGAGATGAAATGAACAATGTGGACAGTTTTCAGCATCTTGCAACATTGAAATGCAGAAATAAGCACTTTTCCATAAACAAGCTCTAAATCATGTTTGATGCACTCTGGATACAATGTTTTAAACAACTGTTCAAACTAGATGATTAGGAATACTGTAGACAATTATCAGCAAGTTGCAGCATGGAAATACGGAAATAAGCACTTTTCCATAAACAAGCTCTAAATCATGTTTGATGCACTCTGGATAAAACTTTTTTTGTTATGTTTATTCGAGATGTTATGAAAACACTGTAGAATGCATAAATAAGCACTTTTCCATAAACAAGCTCTAAATCATGTTTGATGCACTCTGGATGTCCAATTTTTGCTGTGCTGTCCATTTGAGATGAAATGAACAATGTGGGCAGTTTTCAGCATCTTGCAACATTGAAATGAAGAAATAAGCACTTTTCCATAAACAAGCTCTAAATCATGTTTGATGCACTCTGGATACAATGTTTTTTACAGAACTGTTCAAACTAGATGATTAGGAACACTGTAGACAATTATCAGCAAGTTGCAGCATTGAAATACGGAAATAAGCACTTTTCCATAAACAAGCTCTAAATCATGTTTGATGCACTCTGGATACAATGTTTTTTACAGAACTGTTCAAACTAGATGATTAGGAACACTGCAGACAATTTTCAGCAAGTTGCAGCATGGAAATACGGAATTGATGCACTCTGGATGTCCAATTTTTGCTGTGCTGTCCATTTGAGATGAAATGAACAATGTGGGCAGTTTTCAGCATCTTGCAACATTGAAATGCAGAAATAAGCACTTTTCCATAAACAAGCTCTAAATCATGTTTGATGCACTCTGGATACAATGTTTTTACAGAACTGTTCAAACTAGATGATTAGGAACACTGCAGACAATTT